>NW_015150865.1:520293-576215 GCF_000732505.1 Cyprinodon variegatus
GTAGTCACCACAGGCCCTGTCCAGTGCTGAAATGGCTGGCACCTTGTCTGCCCTGCTGTGTAGTCACCACAGGCCCTGTCCAGTGCTGAACCTGATTTAAAACAAAACCTCTCAAAAATTAGATGTTATACTGACATCATTTACATTTTTAATGGATGTACATTTGTCCATTGCCTCAGTAATTCAGAAATCATAAGGAATAATGAGCCTGTCAAAAATGGGATTGGGGTAAATCAAGTAGCAGGAATATCTTCAAAAAATCAAAATAAAAGGTATTTTAGCTTTCATCCATCCATCCATCTTCTTCCACTTATCCGCGGTCGGGTCATAGGGGTAGCTTCAGTAGGGAGGTCCAGCCACGTGAGCCAACTTCTCCGGAGGGAACCCAAGGTATTCACAGGCCAGCCAAGAAACACAGTCCCTCCAGCGTTTCCTGGGTCTCCCTATGTGTCTCCTCCTGGTTTGACGTGCCTTGAACACCTCACCAAGGAGGCGTCCAGGAGCTATCCTAACCAGATGCCCAAGCCAACTCAACTGGCTCCTCTCGACGTTGAGGAGCAGCGGCTGTATTTTGAGCCCTCCCCAGATGACTGAGCTCCTCACCCTATCTCTAAGGGAGAGCCAAGACACACTATGGAGAAAACTAATTTCAGCCGCTTATCTTTTTCTTTCAGTCATGGCCCAAAGCTCATGAGCTCATGAAAGCGAGAGCTTTACCTTTTGGCTCAGCTCCTCCGTTCAACACAACAGACCAGTACAGCACCCACTTCACAGCAGACACCACACCAATTTTAGTTTTCAGAAATTCTGATTTTTTTTAATGCAGTCTCACTCCCAGCTTGTTAAAAATTGACGTTTGGTCAAGCCCCCTGCACTCCAGATACTGACTCGATAGGGATAGCCCACTCGTCAATTATTAATTAATAAGGGTGCGTGAGAGTTTATGGTAGGGATGCATGAAATGCAAACTGCAAAGCTAAAACTAGCACATCTAATACCCAAACCCCTAAACGTTAACACTAGTATCAATGTTACCATGTGCTCCTAGAGCTACCAACAATAACTTTTTGGGCTAAAATTTTCAACGCAGGTTATTTGCTTCACTATCTGATGCTTTCAGGGTTTTGACAAAGAATCGATATTTCACGAGTTGGGAGTAAGAATGTGTTGGATTTTTTAGAATTTAAGTGAGAACTTTTTCAATATTTATTGTTAGTCTTTTCATCATTTTCCATACTTTATAAGATTCAGCAGAAGAAAATATAGAAGCAGGCTTAAATATAACCCTACATAGGTTATGTTTGATTGATTGAATGTTTCTCAGCTAGTTTCCAAGCAAATTCTTATTCCAATAAAACAGCTTTCAACACAAGCTGATATATTTCACCATTCTTTGTATTATTGGATCCATAATTCTACTCTTAGTCTGTTATGTCCATTCAAAAACCAGTCTTAACCTTACATAAAGTTTGTGCAATATGCAGTACAATTGGAGTGAATGAAGCACCCAGCATTAAGCTACCAATATCCTTGATAATGTGCTGTTTTTAGCTATGAAAAAGGACTATATTAAGCATATTTCCAAGCTTGGTCTGTTTCTTGTCTGATAGAAAAACTTTGAGTGATTTTCTCTAAAACACACATGTTGAAAATGATTCATATAAACTAAAATTTGGTCTCTTAGCACATTGCACCTTGACTTTAGTGTTGCACCGGAATGATGATCATGATGGCAATTATTTTATTCTAGCTTCATGCATACAGTAACCCTGGATGGATAGTTGACCTCCACTTCATTTATCAGTTACTCTAATAGGATTATAAAATATAAACTATAAATCAAAACATATAAGCTAAATTTTTCTTTTGAACCAAAAACTATCTGATGTGTGTTATCTCAGGGCTAATGATGACTGGATGGATTAGCAGCTGGCTTAAAGCTCAGCTGTTGTTTTAGGTGAATAATTTGCCCCTCTCATCTCAGCTCCCAGCCAGCCTCCGGTTAAAGTCATGTGGAACACATCAAACTCCAAGATTATCCTGAACTGGGAGCACGTCAAAGCTCTGGAGAACGAGTCAGAAGTGACCGGTTACAAAGTGAGCATGTAGCTTCTTCACTTCATCAGAGGGTTCTGTCTGTTGCCATGGCGCGCTCCACTCTTGATTTAATCTCATCCACAGGTGCTATACAAGAAGAATCGACACAGCCGACCTAATGTCATGGAAACTAACACCACCTCAGTGGAGCTTGCTCTTCCGACTGATGAGGAATATATCATCCAAATAAAGCCATTTGGAGAGGGAGGAGACGGGAACAGCAGCAAGCAGATCACCATCCCTAGGATAGCAGGTCAGAGAAAAGCTAGTTAGTGACTTCCACATGGCTGATCTGAGAAATCATCTTATTCTGAGAAATCATCTTATTCCCAAAACAGTTGAGCCCTCATTATCTCCAGAGGAAAGCAGAGTAATAATAATATCTGCTAGAGGGCAAGTCTGTGGAATTAAAGTCTTTATGTTTCACCATAACAGTTTTCCGCTCCAGATTCCTCTGTATGCATGAAATGACCACAGTTTAAATACAGCAGCTTGCAAAAGCTTTCATAACTGTTGGACTTTTTTGGATCAGCCTTCTTAGACGAAGGAGAAACTGTTTACAGTAGTTAAAGGAAAAGTCCGGTCAGCAAGAAATGATCAATGGATCATCATCTATACCTAGAACTAATATGTTCGCTATGATTAAATGAATTAAGCGTTAATCAGTAAAAAAATTAAAATAATTATTTTCCTGGACCAGCCATTTTAGCCCAAATATAGTAACATCTCACTCCACAGTTATGTCACGGTGCAGTAAGCCGAGCACCATTCTCACCGCTTTACAAGCAAAATCAATGAGAGCTACTAGACATATCTGCAATCAACAACAATAATTGAAGATTTTTAAATGACTTTAACATTGAAATTCTCGAGAGCTATACTTAAACTGACAATGCCCATGTGCATGGCAGTTGGATGTTGTAATACATCAGGTAAAAGTGAAAAAGAATATTAGTTATTTCACCTTTCCGATTCATGATCCTCCAAGGACAGGTTGCAAACTTGAAGAGGGAGAATTTGCAATCGAAACTCTGACCAGAGAAAAAAAGACGTAATATGCAGCCAATATTTCGAAGAAGAATGTTTTCAATATGACTTGGATAAAAGTGAGTTGTGACAAGCACCAGATACAGCACTGGGACTTGTATAGCAGCCGATACCACACCTTGACATCACAAACCAGTAGGTGGCAGCAGTGTTCTTTGACAAACATGGATGTCTGCGGTAAAGCACATTCAAATGAAATTACTCTTAATTAATAACAATTATTATTTATTGAACAGTATTTAATACTTTTATATTTAAAGTACTGACTGTACTTTTCCTTTAAAGGTATAGTGGAGGATTTTTGCAATTTTTTTAAAAGACTCGCCCTCTCCACTTTAAAAAAAATGTGCATGCACAACCCTGTACCCGCTCTCCCGAGAGGGAAAGCCTATTAAACGCATGCGAGAGCATGCACGAGCCCATTCTCCTCGTACACGCTCTGTTTAAATGTTGCTGTTGCATCGCTCATCCAAGCTTATTTTACAAAAGAAGATTTGCAATTTTTCCGCATTCTTAGTTTCATCACCAGCAAGTGAAAATGTGGAAGACGTAGGACGACTACGCAACACATCACCAGAATGATTGAGAATTAGGAGGACAAATTATTTTCATGATCCAACCAGAAAAAAAAAATCCTCCTCTACACCTATAAATGTCATGTTTCTAACATTTTCATCGAAATTATTAATTTACATTCAAGAGCGATACAGAATATAAAAGTAAATGTATATATTTTTTTGATTATACAAAATATAAATTATTGTTATATAATTTTTAAAGGGTAAAAAAATATTTACTTCTAGTTAGGATGCCAATGTCGACACTAATGGATTCTGCACATATAATAATAGGTTTAAGTTATGTAAGTAGGGAGAAAAAAAAGGGAGCATAATCAAAGGTTGGCATTAGCATAAGCAATAGCAGACCTGCCAAGCAGCTGCAGATAATATTAAAAACAAGAGCAGGGGAGCAGGTGTTTGGACCTTACTGGCTGGGAGGAGGTAAACTAGCTATTGCCTTCAAAGAGGGTTTACTAAAGGTAATTTGTTTCTCTGGATTTTATTCATGTTACTTGTTTTCTTTATCCATCCAAAAAAAATGTAATGAAGTATGTTAATACTGGTGCCAATATTAGTTCTTTGACAATGCACTGCAGATGAAAGGCTGGTTAGTAACTTTCTCCTCAAGTATGGACCCAACTAACTTCCTTTATGTTTTGACCACCGTTTCAGGACCCAATGCAGTCGGCTCAGCCTCCAAGGTCTCCACGCTGTCAGCCCTCAGCACAATAGCTCTCTCTTTCACAGCACGGACATCTTTATGACAAACAGCTCCCAGCAGATGTTGCATCTAAGGTGGAGACAGCTCTCAGGCGGGAACACAAGTGGAGCCCACTCCGGTGTAACTAGATACATCCATTTAGATTTTAGAGACAGAGGGAAGACACTGAGGGTAAAAATGTTCAAATATGCCATGTAGAAGACAGATAAGGTGTCCCTGTCAGCTTCATAGGCCAGGTGAGGGAGATTATCCGATGTCGTGACTATGTTGTTACCAAAGCAGCTTTCATAAAAGAAACATAAAGGAAAAAGTCTTATATGCATCTTTTTGTATGACATGTTGAGCTTTTATAGATTTTGTTTTCCTGATGGGTTAGGAGATGACTTTGGCTTCAGGAGTGAGAATAGTTTAATGCATGGAAAACGGCATTGTCCAGTTTTACATTTTGATGATAAAGCACATGAGTTGACAGCCCATTGTCTTTTAATATAAAATACAGCTTGTACCTTTGATATTTCTACATTTCAGTTTATGTACTATAGTCTTTCTGGAAAGAAAGTACACCCTCTGTCTTTGCAAGCAATGGAGCTGGTCTAGATTATCTGTACAAAAAAAAATGTTACCGGTTTTCCACCAAGTCAATATTTGAAAAACAAAAATAAAGGGAAATTTTAAAATGTAAAAAAACAAAAAATATATATAATGCAAAGTACACCCTCAGATCCACAGATAATACAAGAGACATGAAGGCCTTGACTTTTAATAGAGTGTACTTTCTTTTTTAAAGATTGTATATAAATATTGTAATTCAGATTTCGGGTGCAGTTGTCACTTTTCAAATAAAATGGAGGAGTGGAATCAGATTGTAAATGCTAATGCTTTAGCATCTGATGAACATCATCAAGCAAAGCTAAACATTGCCTAACATCATGGTGGGATTGAGCTATTATAAGGTGTTCTCAGCCTACTGCTAAAACAGAGTAAAATAGAATTAAAAGCCATTCCCTGGTTAATTTATACTCTGAAGACAGAGCATGAGCCTATATATCTATATTCTCACTGTTATCCTTTCTTCTGCCAAGAACATGACTATTGATCAAAAGAAACAAGTCAGCTTTGCTGGTATCAAGATGGCCTTTAAAAGTTTATCTTGAATCTGGATGTAGTCTTTTATTTTGAAAGTTTGTGCTACTATGGTCTCTACAAGGTTTTAATATTCATAGTGCGTCACAAAACTCATACAAATGGTTTGGGAATAGAAATAAAGACTAAGATTTAGCTTTTGTAAGGCCCCCAATCTTAGTCCTATTGAACATAATTGTTAAGACGTTATATCCTGTAATCCATTCTGTCAGTTTATAATAAAAGTGGGCAGTTTAAATTAAAGCATTAAAACCTGGCATTAAATTTGGTTGTAAATGTTTTAATACATCTTTCAAAAAAGTTATAAAAAAAAGTTTAAAAAAAAAAACAAATTACTGGACTTTGTTTTCCAAGTCTGAAGACTTTTCGCTTCCCATCCAGGAAGCTTTTTCAATTCCAAATGTCTGGATTAGAATTGAGTTCCAAGCTTTATAGAGTAGCCCAACAAAGTCATGTGATAGCTTAGACTTTGCATGTTTTCTTAGCCATAACTTAAGCTTAAGTTTAAGCTTAAGCTTAAACTTAGTTCAGTCTTTTTTGTTTGTTTTTTTACTTTTTTCAAATGACTATGACCTGGATGACTGGGAACCTTCACCAGCATATTTTAATTTTACTTTATACATGTTATCACCATGCAAATAACGGACATATTATACAATGGGTTGATCTTTAAAAAAGCAGAACATTAATTGCACCAAATAATATTCAAACTTAAGCATCCCTTCAATTTACCTCAGTGGCATTTTTCAACAACTCTGTTCAATTAAAAGGTTCTTATAAGGATACTTTACGGTAAAAGCTTTACTGTTAGTTGAGAGTCTCATGAGTCCAGTAGGAACTTATTCAGTGTGTTCATACTTCTAAGCTCATATAGGTAAAAGTGTCCTATACATCTAAAGTTGGTCTGTGAGAAGCGTAATCCAGCCAATTTCAGCCTGCAGTCTCCTTTTTGATAAGCAGATGAGTTTTCCAGTTAAAATCTGGTTTTATCAAAGCAGATGCTTGAGTGAGGTATTGATTAGTTATAGAAACTTAAAAGAAGCCAGCTTTAAAGCTCACTTCAGACTACTAATTCTTTTTTCAGTTGTGGGTTTTTCAAAAGAGAGACATCCAAGCAACATGTCAAAGCAGCTCCCCTTAGATTTATAACTTTAAGTGTGATTTCTGAACTGTAAAGTGGTGAAGGGAGACTATTGAGTTAGTGTGCATGTCAGTTTTATGCCCTGTAGGCACTGAACCTCGTCAGATTCCACAGATATTTTCTGTTTCATTCCAAACCTTCTTCGCGTGTTTGTGCCCACTGACCTGTAAGAGACTTGGGTGAAAAACAATGTTCATATATACTTATTGTTGTATATCAACAAAGGTAAAAGCCCCAAATCTGCTTCTAAACTATTTCCTATCTTGCGGTGTATGCCAGTCCTTTTTTGCTTTTATTTATAGTTATCAATGACTAGACCATCTGCGGATGAAAGCTCAGTCATTTCACTATAATTATTAGCAGAATTTATGTATATTCATGTAGAGGCGAGTGTTTCTTCATCATTGCAGACTGCATAATGTAGCATGACATTAGAGAATGTTATATCTGGTTGCTGCAGCTGTTTTTGAGTAGTGGTTGTGTAAATAAACATTTTCTGACATGTAAAATATTCAGGTAGCCTGGTTCAGCTGGGACTAAGAATGCATGTGCTACAGGGAAAGACCTGTGGGAGGATAATTCTGGAGAGCTGTTGAGTTAAAGCAGTGCATCTGAAAAAAAAAAAACAATGGATCTCAAGGCAGATACCAAATATATAATAAGATAGAGAATAGAGTTTTCAAACCTGATTCTTTAATAACCAAATAATTTGTTTTTAACAGAAGGAATGATTACAGTGAGTGTAGCCTCAATTTATAATTGTTTTCTTAAGGCTTTCAAGTAAAAGGACAAAGTTGGACACCTATACATCCCTTTGAAAGACAAATATGAAGCATTTTTTTTAAGGATGGTTCTAGTAGTATTTTTCATATCTGTTGTCACATATAAGATAATTTGATAAAAGGAATAATATCAAACATGATACCTCTCACTTATCTTATTTTACTTAAAATGTATATTTTTCTTGAATACGCAGACATGTTTTTTAGGAAATCTGAACCTTTAAAATAGCAGCGATGGACACTGGAGGCTAAAGCATTAGCATATTTTCTGTGAATTCCTTCCAAGCTAATTCAAATATCCTAAATCTGATGAAGTGCTTCAACTAGTCCTTATGAAACAGGTTGTTAAAGATGGTATGTAGGGCCTCTCTCCTCTCGGTTCTGCACCGCGATCCCTCATCTCTACTGATTGCAGTACCCTCATGGCTGCCTCTCATGCCCCTCATTCTTTCAGTTAGCCCTGTGTCTAGAGCTATTCTTTGCCTTCTGTGTGCCTCATCATATGTTCAGAATCCTCAGGTCCTTAAAGAGCCTTAACTTATGCGTGTATGTCAAGAAACACTAAAAGCATATAACTTTGAAGCAGCAGCGGCAGCAGTGTTCAAGCTCTGCTGGAATGATATTAACATTAGGGTTTTGGGAGTTGGAGCACATCCTTTGCCGACGTTACAGAGGTTTGAGCGGCATTTTGCTGTTTATCTGGGAAATTTGCCGGCCTATAAAGGTTGGGTGAATTTTTTCTAGGCAGATGATCTTAAGACAATGCTGCTGATGTTTTCCTTTTTTCCATAGTCTCCTGATGCCATTTGGGACTGCTGTGCCACCTGGAGTACGCTGCAGTCTCATTGTAGCTTGTAATCCAGTTAAGTAGTTTGTAGTACTTTGAAGGGAAGTGTACTGTATGCTACTGGGGATCATGCATCAAAAATGTGTAATATACCGTTTTGTACACTTCAGATCATTTATATGAAAAGAAACCTTTCTAAAGAGATGATTTACTCGGTTTTTATGTAAACAACTCTTGTTTCATACTGTAAACTGTTGCTCAGCATGACTGTACTTGTACATGACTGTCGTCTTTCTACTGTCCACCTGCAAAGCGACTGAATGGCTTTAGGAACATGTGAGGTCCATGCATCTGGTAGGTTTCTGTGTGCTGAAGCATTATCAGCCCCGTGTCTTTGCTTCTGTCTAAATCAGCCCTTCAGAGATGTACTGCTTTCACTGTCTGTATACTCTCCGCAGGAGGCGTCCCTCTGTTGCTGTTTGTTGTTTATACTGTGTGAATAAAGAAACTGATTTATAGAACAACACAAAGCTGTGAGTCTGTTGATACCAACCAGTCTACATGTTATAAATGAAGAGCTGCTTTCTGGGTTAGCTATATGATTTAGTGCAATATAAAACAGTTAAAGAGCTGATTTCCTTTAAAGTGATGCTTGGGCAAATCAAATAAGGCCATGATTAAGCTTCTACTGAGACTTGAATGCAGATCCGATTTTCTGACGAATGCACCACAGATTTCCTTATTAGCCCAGTTATTGAAAGATTTACAGAATCTTGACCACTTGTTTTAGCCCGACTTTGAACCAGAGACCTTTTTCATGCAAACATGAAAATACCACAGAAACCTTTCTTCCATGAGCCTCTCTTTCTAAAATATCAATTATTTAAGACCCAAGTTTTAACAATAGGCTACATCACAATGCCATTTTCTGTATAGGGCAGAGTGTTAGGAGGTACCCAATCCTCACAAAGAACACAGTTACTTGTAGATGAACAAAACAATCATCAAAACAATCATCTAATGAAAAAAAAATCATCTAATTTAAATAATTAAAAATGTATGTTTTTATTTCATTCGTCAGAAAGTTTGATGAAAACTCTGATTTTAAAACAATAAAATTTTCCATCAATTCATAATCCAGACTTTAATTATAATTATTAGTTTCGTTTTTGGTTTTATTATTATTTTTTTTTCATCAGAAATGATCAATAAGACCTTTTATTTCATATGCAAAATTAGAAATTGAGTGAAACTGTACATTTTTTAAACTATTATGAATTTATTAGGTTCTTTTCCTTAAAGGACGTTTAAGTTTATGGAAATGTAAAAAAAAAAAAAAAAAAAAACTAACAGACTTAAATTGTCCTTACTTTGATAAAGGCAGTTTCACCACTAAGAAATATACACTAACTTTATTTCCCCACAAAGCTCTATGAATGTTCTTTTCTTTGTGTTTCCTCTCTAAGTACTCCTTGAGAATGGAAGCCAGCTGGTGTGAAAAGAAAAAGCTATTTGTGTTTGAATTAGTTTATGTTGCCTTTCAAAGGTCTGACCCAAAGGAACAGGGGAAAGGAAGTTCCTAAGTACTTTTTATGCAATTTAGGCCAATTAAACCAAGGTTCGGAGCTATGAGACTTCCATTATGTCTGCTTCCTGCAACAAACGTAATGCAACATTTCATTTATTATTTATCTCTTCTTGGAAAATAATTCATACCAAGTTTTCTACATTTTTTCAATTGTTATAATAGCAAATCTTGTACCTTTTGGGGATTTTATGGAATACAATAAATACTTTTTTTGTATAAAACCTCTAAAAATGTAAGGCATATTAATGCTTTAGCAGACCACTGTATGCTACTGTTTTCCTGAGGTTTGGTCTTTTGCTTGGTTGGCTCCACAAAAAAACACTAGATGGCAGCAAGGGCTTAGAAATAATCTGGCCTGCTTTTCTGCTTTGGTTTAGAAACCTCACCACATGATGGCAGTGAAAGAAAACTCATTTTCCTTTCAGTGCATTTTGTAGAACACATTTTTTTTTGCCAACATTGTCACATAATAGTCACAAAGGAGACCATTATTTTAACATTCCCACCCCCATCTGTGCCCTTTCATTTCAGAAGCAGAGACATGGTTTGAATCATAGTGAGACATTTATTGATGCAGGTATATTTCCTGTCAGAACTGAATGCAAACACAGCACATACACACCACCAAGCACTAGGGGAATGTAGAGCTAACGGCAGTGGAGAACTGAAGGTGGAGGCTTAGTGGCACAGCAGTTTAATGGCCTTCACTGTGGATACACTGCTTATCCTCATGGTGATAGTTTCAACAAATGCATTCCCCCGTATCAGGACATTATTTCGTTCCTTTTCCCAATTTTCTAATGTCAGTAGTTCTTTCTAGATAACCTCTTTCTCATCTTAGAAACTTTCAGCTAATAGGCTCTGCTCCTACTTCCATAAAAATCAACCCAAAACTTAAGGCACCCATTTGTATTCTTCTCTCTATTGCACCCAATGCATCAACTGTTTGACGAAAATACAAAAGAAATCCAAACCTTCATACTGCAGCTCTAAGTTTTTCTTCTTGATGCCTTAATTATTCCAGGAGCAGCTTCCTAATTAGTTTACAAAGCATCTGCTCCAAACTCTGCCTTCACAACAGTCCAGTGTCATGTGACCAATAGAAAATAAAACAGAGTAAAATAGAATATACAAGGTAGCAGGTCTGGACTCTTGTGTCCACAGGTGTGTCTGGAGCAGGTCAATAGTTTCATGTGGGGGTAGTGGGGGATGATTGAGGGCCACAAAGCATGGTCACACATGCTGGAAAAGCTCCTCACTCCACAGCTGTGCATTGTTATTATTCGGTTTTGGTTACGCTTCGGTACATGTGAGAGTTCACAGTTTTCTCCCTTCAGAGGACAGAAGATGGGGAAAGATGGCAGCTTATTGCAAAACCTCACAAGCAGAGAGCTTTACTGCCTCGACTAACAGTAGCACAGACTCAATTAGGATTAACAAAGGTTAGGGCTCAATCAGGGATTCTCATGACTGATTTGTGATGCATAGTATAGCATTAAAGGTCACTCAGAACATAATGATGTATGTGACAGGGCAACACGCTATGCTTTATATGGATCGGCCTGTATGCTCTCAGCTTTACAGGATTTGTTTTCAACCTATTTCATCGTAGAACCACAGAAACCTTAAGTCTGGTGTGCACATGTATTCGCCCATTTATTTTTACTTCCCTTAATAAAATCATTTGTAATGTGACATGTTTAAAGGTTCTAGGGGATTTAATACTTTTGCACAACACTGTATCTCTAGGGAGAACTTCAACATACACTGCTGCTTTAAAATATAAACCCAAAGTCCACACCATGACAGCATAAGTTCATTTAACAGAAATGAGAGAGAAAGTCATACAAGTCTGGTGCTTTTTTTTTTTTTTTTTACTTTACAAGGAGTGTGTTAAAATAATATGATCCAAACTATACTAGTTTGTATTGTTATTTTGAAAAGATTTGATTATCATACCACGAAATGCTTGAAATAGGATCGGCTACTTATTCTTGCTCCAAAAAAGGTTAGCAGGATGAACAGCATCAGTTAAGAGTAATATATTTATAGCTGAAAATAACCAAAACATTCTGTGTACTGACCAGACACAAGACTTCCACTTAATGCTAATTTTGATTCACAAAATCTTACAGTGTGGTTAAATATGGACAAAACCAGGGTTTTTAGCTGGGTAGAAGTAGCGATCACCTCCAAATATTGCATAGACTGAAGGAGGTCGCTTTTTTGGGCAGCAGTTAGTGCTGAGCCATCTAAGTGGCCTAATAAACCTGAACGACAAGTTAAGATAGATTCACAGTTTCTTAGTGAGATCTAGGAATGAGTCAATCAGATAACTTCGTATGACAGCTTGACTGCAGGATTGGGAAAGTTTAATACAAAAAGAAATTACTTGAACTAAATGCTTTTGTTTGTAATTATTTTCCAACCAGTTTGAACCAATGAGTTTTAAAATAACATTACATTGATGGAGGTTCTGCTTTAAGTTCCATAACTCTAGTGGGTTTTCTTAAAACAAGTCATTTGTGCAAGTATGAGACTAACATATGCGCCATTTTTCAGCCATCTGGCTGTCAGTGTGCAGCAACAGAACTCTGAATTAAACTCCAGTGTAACTTTTGTATGTATTATGTATTAAAAGCATCTAAATGGGCTGAAACATTACGGTGGAAAATTGTAGTTATTTTGACAACTACTTGGTCAACCCTGATAATGGCAACCGGCCAATACCTAGCAACGTTTCCCCAAGACACACAATAATCTCCAGTGTAACAGCATTTAGAAGAGTCAACAAGAAAAAAAAAAAAAAACAACTTAAAAATTTAAAAAACACAAGAAATTCAGATTAAACCAAAGTCAAGTAAATAAAAAGTAAAAATATACCATCAAATCTGCAAAACTTAGAGCACGTAATATTTATATTAAAAATTTCTCTACAAAACCTAACAAGGTGAGCAGCATCTCCATTGTTGCTGTCACTAAAAGCTCAAAGTCAGGTTGGGATGAGGACAAGGATGTTCTGTAAATGGAGGCTGGTACCAGACCCTGACAGTGTTTTTATGGAACCTGTCTGTGTAGGTATTCTTTCTCATTTCCTCTGCTATTATTATTTGAATCATGCAGACTATAATAATCTGATATAATTCATAAACAGGCAAACACTGAACATAAATTAGATCCTCTATAGGTAAAAATGTAAAAAGCTAATAAGACAGCAGTTAATCAAACCGAAGCGAGAAAGGTGAAGACAATAAGACTGCAGATGTTTGAACAGGAAGAAGTCCTTTCTGAGGAGGGGGGTCGTTGGTGCAAACAAGCCAAAACACGTCCGATTCCGAGCTGAATCCTCCAACAAAAGACGGTTCCTGTTTCCAAAGAAGCTGGAGGACTGGAATGATGCTGGACGGGACAGGGGGTCCAGACCAGGTCACAGTTGGTTTCGTCTAAAGGGAAAAGACAGGAAATCTGCTGCTTCATGGAACGCAGTCTGTTCAGGGGTCTATGAGTACACAGTGGGGGGGTAGAGAGTCCTCTCTTTGAGGGTGGTCATGTTCAGTTTGGTGGGGAGGGAGACTCTCTGCTGGAGGATTCTCTCTGGTCTCCCTCCAACCCCATCTCAGAGGCCGTTGTGTTGGATCAGCACTGCCGAGAGACAAAATGTTTTTAGGAGAATTTTCAAGAGGGTAGTTTAAAAAACATCTATTTTCAGTCTTTCTTCTTCATACCTTAAATAAAATCCCATGCATTTCCAGACTTTTTCGGAACATGCACAATTCTAACTGCTAAAGTCAAAAGAGCTTTAGCATGCTACACGTCCACACTGGATCCTATTTTAGCCTCACTCCTTTTTTTTTGCATCTCTCTGTATTCCAGCCACTATTTCTGTTAAAGTCATTAGCATCAGAGAAACACCCTGAGCCTAGCTGGTACCACTTGACCCTAAAGTAATGAAACCTAGTGACCTTCTCTCCTATCTGCCAGGTACCTCTGCTTTCCGCTGCAGATCCTCTGTGGGAGACTCTGTTTCCCTGATAACCACTGCTTTCGTCACCAGCATGTCGGGATGCTGCTGCTTAGCCTCCTGGATCGCCATGGCGAGTGCCTGGAGCCATGAAAACACCAAACAGATCATCAGTGCTTGTTAACCATAGGTGTTTTCAACAACTAAATTCGGACAAACTGATCAAATGTTTCCTGGAAACTATGTCTCTCTCTCACCTGATGCTGGTCCACATCCTCGTCTCCAGTGATTATGATCCTTTTTTCAATTCTGGTCTCTGAATAACCTCCTTTTACAGTCTGTAGAGCATAAACAGAAATCAATAGCCAGAAAGTTGGCTTATTCTAAAAAATATGCATGCCTTCCAAAGGTATTCAAAAGCCTTAGTTTTCTACTTTTATTCATATTACAACCACAAACTTGAATGTATTTTGTTGGATATTGATGTCCCAGACCAACACAAAATAGTGCAAAACTGAGAATTAAAAGCAGAAAAAATTGCACTATTAAACCTTTTTCACTAATAGACGTTTGAGAAATGTGCCATGCATTTGAATCCTGCCCAATATTATCTGAGAGCACAAGGAGAGCATGAACTGCTAGAGACTCCAAGAACCTAGAGACAGTGGTAGAGGAAGTACTCAGCTATATTATTTGAGTTTTGCTATTCATAGTTTAATCTTACTAATCAACTTGGAGGATGCAGCTTCCAAAAACGAACACACCTATAGTGTGTTGCAGTTGGATTGAACTTCCAGTGGCTGCATTAAAAATTAATAGTGATGAGGTAATGGATTCAACTGTAGTGAAACAATGTCATATGATGATGGTGAAAATAAGAAAGGTGAAATGGAGCTCTGTGATGGCTCTGAAAATATAATTTCTTCCTAGTTTTGGATTTCTCAGAATTAGGTAGAGGTGTGGGGAAAAAAAAATTATTTTGGCAATATATCGCAATTTTTGGCTGCCCGATATATCAATCTTTCAGTTTCTGCTATCGATTAAAAAATTTAGGAGAAGCGTGCTACTTTGATGCAGCTAGTCCGGTAGATGGCACCATTCAGCCCTTTTGCTGTGTGGTGCATCGCCATTTCTGTAATAGAGGCAGTCACACTGGCAGATGTAGACTGACTCAAGACAATATGGCTAAAATAAAAAAAATTAAAAAACTGAATGCTAATTATCTTCCAATAAACATATATAGAACTTGCTTTTTCGTCTTTAAATTTTACTTTAATATCAGCTGGGAAGAATAATGCTATATATTGTGATATTCAGATATTGTGATAATATTGTATCGTGACTTAAGTATCATAATGCGTATCGTATTGCAAAATCCTTGCAAAATACTCAATCCTAGAATTAAGTAGATCAAACAAGAAGTAAAACAAGTTCAACAAGGTTTAAAGTTACGTCAAATGTTTGTTAAAGTTTATTGGGGGTTGGCATTAGAAAAAGCCATTTGTTCTAATTAAACCTGTAGCTATCTCCTTTAAAATATGTGGATGTGATATGACACATGGTTAAACCGTTCAAGTACTATGATTTCATTTTTATCATGATAACGGCACATGGATAAATCAATTCCTACTTAAAATTCATCTCAGATATCCAATAAAACCCCTTATTTACTCTTCTATTAGTGTTCAATTCATAGGAGTCAAACAAACTATGGTTCTAGAAACTGATACAAAAAAATTCCTAGAAGGTTAGGCTCATGGCTTGTCAAAGCAGGACTAGTTCCCAAACTGGATCTCTGTTTATTTTAACTGAAATCACTTTTCAAACTGTCCAAGCAGTTTTTGCAAACATTACATGATTGTTTCAGTACTCCACTTATTTAAACTAAAGCTGAACCAGTAATAAATGTATCATGCTTTTTAAAAGTAAAGTAAAAAAAAGACATAAAGTATTAACCCTCTGACATTCCTTAACAGTGAAGTTCTTATAATATGGTGGGAACCGGAATCTGTTTTGATCTGCCGATAGCTTGACTCTCAATCTTAGACCTTTTTCCCTAAAATTGAGGTCCAGTCCAGTGCTTAAAGTGGGGAAAGAATAGTATAGAGTGTGTAAAACTTAAAGTGACCCAAACTGAGCATGAGATACTGGGCTGAACCTCCTTCTTAAACAGCTGCATCCTCTTATCTATGAAAGAGATTACCATTTCACCAGGATACAAGTCCAGTGATTGAACCGTAACCAAGGATACAAAGATGGTGTTACCTTGGTAACTTGTGTTGTGGTCGCTGATGTGATACTTTCAGCCGTGATGGTCAGAGGAGACACAACAGACTCCCTCCCTTGGGAACTTGCTTTTACCTGCAGGACAGTAATTATAGCAGACTCTTACACACTTTCAACGTGATCATCATACAGTATTTCGCTGTGCTAGTCAAGGGTCCCTGGACCCATAGAGGTCACACAGACATGAGGGGGTTTCTTATACCCTAATGAACAGGAGGATCTCACTTTAGATAATTATTATGCTGGAAATACTAATGGCAGTACTATCAGCTAGAACCTATTTTTTTAAGGTTGTAACTATTTCTTATTTTAGCATAATCTATTGATAACTTTCATGTTTATCTGATTAATCTAAAAAAAAAAAATACTTTAATTAATTAACATTGATAAACAAATGTTTTGAACACAGAAAAAAACACATTTTAAGTGACAAAATCTTCTAAAAGGGCCCTTGTTATTGTAACTTCTAATAATTAATCAATCCATTTATTTTTCTTAGCTCTTGCTTGTTCTAAAATAGTTATTCTGGGGTGCATCAAGAGCATAAGAGCTTTCCATTAGGCTTGAGAGAGAGCAACAGTTCTCTGACTAGTTTGCACATAGATAAATCTTCATGTCATAAAAGAGGTGACTAATGGCTGAACCCATGCTTGCAGCATATGGGGGTCTGGGGTAATGCACGGTGGAATCCAGTAAGAACATTACTGGGTTATAAAACATGTGGCCCATGTGCACCTGCATGTTTGGACATTAGAGAGTCTGACAGAGACCTGGCTTCACTGGCTTTATGCCACCTCATCACATCCACAACGTACAGGCAGCACCCCAAGTGATTTACTGAAATGCTCTTGGGTATGAAGCTGCAGCTTAAAGCATTTCAAGTAACTGAAATATCTATACCTTCAAACAGATTTACATTCACGGTCATGAATTTAAACATTGGCCACTTGGACCTCCAAAATGTGCATAGACTTGTTGCTGGAAGACCAAATTAACTTGTTTTATGCTTTTTTTAGGGTGCAGTATAAACGTAAAGGTGTAAACAACAACTTACAGGGCAACAATTACAAAAAACTTTAATTTTGCTTGTAGGCTTAGAATGATCATCTTCGAGGGATTGTAGTAAAATAGATTTTTAGATTTTGTGACCATTATTTCATCTGACTTTACCCCACAAAAAATGTGCAACATGTTAGAATGCTGCACAAAATGGAAGAACAATGCAACTATACAAATCAAAACCTGTATCCGCATCTTATCTGCTGATATATAAAGGTGTTTCCTCTAACATAGATGGAAACTGATCATACAGTTGCAGAAACCTCAAATAAAGATATGAAAACTCCATCGATTTTAAGGAAGCAATCTTTGATAAAAATTTAATTTAAATTGAACCAAAATAATTGCAGGACAACCAGAAAGGAAGTAAAGAAAATAATGGAGTTCCCATCATATTTTTTTTTTTTTACTGAAACCAGATGATAATGATTTGCTACCATGTATTTAAATAACTGTCAATAAAATAATAGTCCAGTAGAAAGAGGGCCCAAACAACAAACTGATGAGGAATTCCAATACATTTTTTGAACTAAACCATTTATATGTTTCAGCCATAAGCTGTGAGGAAACAAAGAAGAACTTCACATTGGCCTAAAATCAAATAAGACAAGAGGAATTAGAGAGAAATGCTACTTACTAATAAATATTAGGTGATGCAAACAAAAACGTATTGTACTGAACAGCTAAATATGATGGATGGGTCATTGGATCTTAGTAAAATGCAACTTTCTAAGTCTGTCAGTCAGATGTAAGTCTGTTTCCATAATTCAGGCCTAAAATTGACAATTCTTTCTGTTACAAAGTTTCAAGTTCTACTCAAAAGCCTGTTCCTCGTGTCCAAATAGGTTCACTTTTGGCTCCTGTTACAGAGAAATCAAACTAAGTCTTCATGTTTTACATATTTGTAAATTATGTTCAAATAACTTTTTGTTAGGCGACAATTTAAGCAAAAGCAGAAATAATTGATGGAAAGGAAAAGCATCTGCTGAAAAACAGAACAATTATTCAGAATAATGTGTTAGCTGAAACTCATTTAGGCATATAAATTCATGACATGAACCATTACCATAAAAGTAAGTGACAATGCTGCGGCTCACATAAGGTGATTCATTTGGACACTCACTCAAAAAGAGGTCAAGACTACAGCAGAGCCAACATACAGACTCATAAATTAGTGTCAATGTGATGGATGTCCTCTACAAAGGTACTTACAGGGGAGCCATTTTCCTTGGGAACAACAGAAGCTTCCGTGGAGCTGACAATTGAAGGGTTCTAAAAGTGAGAGACAGAAAAAGTCCTGATTAAGGCTTTTTATCTCCTACCAGCAGGATGATTGCTCCATACAAATAAGAACACAAAACAACACAAATTAATTTGTTTGCTCTCCAGACAGAATTCATTATACATTGATTGTTCAAGTCTAAACAGAAAATATTTATTTAACCAACAACAAATGTGTTGATATATTGAAAAGAAAGTGCATTTTGAAAGTTTTTCTGCCCAAGAATGCACTTATCAAGCCTTATACATGTAGGAACAATATGTTTCTTATGGCAAAGTATCTTCAACAGAACCTGATAAAAAAAAAACAACTAAGTATTAAATGTCTTGGTTCTTTTAAGTCTAGGTCAGTGGTTGTTAGCTAAAATATTTGTCATTGATTAGTACTTTTGGGGTCTGGTATAGATCTGAGTATACTGGAAACTAACAAGCTCCTAAACAAGGCAAGGCAAGTTTATTCATATAGCAGATTTAAGTGGCAAGTCAATTCAATTTGGCGTAAATAAGAAAAAGAAGAGACCATAAAAGCAATCAGTTCTACTAGCCATGAACGCATGAATTAGTTTTCCAACGTCTTGCTGAGAAATTTTTGGTGATTTTCTTTAGGTGATAGAAGGCGCTCCCAAGCCCATTTCTCCATGTGCTGTTTAAAAGTTGCTGTTTGCATCGCTCATACAAGCTTAGTTTCAAAAAGAAGATTTGCAATTTTTTCACTGTCAGACTCACCACCGGTAAGTGAAAATGCGGACGAGCACCTAGGACGGCCTGACATAAACATATCACCAGAATGATTGAGAATTAGGAGGACCACTTGTTTTGATGAGCCACCCGAAAAAGAACAGGTTCAGGTCTTATCACTGCATCCAGCCTAAATTATTCACCATGATCCCACAGCTGATTGTTGGCCATTGTACAAATAATAATGCATTTTTTATCTTTCTTCTGGCTGACAGTAAGAATAATATAAATAAAGCTGAAGATGAAGATCCTAAGACACACTGCATTGCTAAGAAAGTGTAACTCTAAATTGCTGTGCTGTTTTAGGTTGTAGTTAAAAAATTTTAATATCAAGAGAATTCGCTGGTGTCCAGGCTACGTCACCGGTCGCTCAATCCTCCGCTGGCTCCCTGCCCTGGACCAGCCCCGGAGCTCATGGCTCGGTTCTGCTGCAATTTTAAAATTCCTTTCGGACATTTTTTTAGGTATGAAAAGTAGGACATGTCCATGAAAAAGGGGCGTCCAGTCACCCTACCATATCAACAATCTCTTTATGTCTGTTTCAGTGAGTGAGTGCTTGTTGCTATGATGATGCAGCTTTGCATATTGTAAACCAATCAGCGCACAGCTCATCTAAATATTCATAGCATACCATAAAAGGAAGAAAACCTGTCGTTTCATTCTGGGGCTTTTAACCAGGCTTACATTAAGGCTCATAGAACAGCAAATATGCCATTTTCAGCCCAACCAATGTTACACACCATATTCAGAGACCTTAAGGACCAGTACCAAATACCCTATATAATCATTCTATGTCCTCTTGTATAAACATAATATTTAAAAGCAAACATGTTTGATTTTATTGTGTAGTGAGGAGCTGAATATGATTTAAAGGCTGTTATAAAATCCAGAGACAGCAAGAAGCAACGTGTAATATTGTGAAATACTCCCCCCTGCTGGCCACCAAACATTAGTGCAGATCTTTATCCATTTTAAGACAATCTCATTCTCCATTTACTGCTTTATGTAGTGAGGAGCATGTGACTGCCACTGACTTCCAGTTATTTTAAGTTATTTTTAACCTTTTCAATGCTCTAACACTAGAAATAAACCTAACCATAACCAGAGCATACCTACCCCTAACCTATATACTCAATTCACAACTCAGTCCTAAACCTGAACAAGTGAGAACATGCAAAATAGGAGCATACACACACCCACACAGAGCACTCAGGCTTACTCTGAGAACTTTAAAGCTATGACTCAGCACTGTTGTGCCACTTCAAAGGGCCCTCTCTCTCTCTCCATCATCTCCTGAGCAAATCCACACCATTAGCTGAATGGCTAAAGAGCCTGGCCATGAGTACATTTTAATAAGGCACCTGTGGGACAGCCAGTCTGCACTCATTTCTCCGCTTCCGGAGATGAATGGCAGTCACACCTGCTTTCATCCCTCTCGTTAATATACTGTCAATACTTTAATCACTCCTTAATGATGCTATTACATTCCTCATTTCTTTGGGACTATGCCTTCAGTATCACAGAGCCTTGTAGAAAAAAGATATTTATTAAGTTGCAGATTTTCTCAAACAAAAAATGTCATTCTTTCACATAATATCTTTGTGCTGTCTAAGTAATGAAGCAGCTGGGGCAAACTGAATTCAGTTACTCATTTTACCCTCTCCAAAGCCTTCTATATTAGGGTTTATAAATAAAATATGTCAGACATTTTATTATCATAAAGGTAAAAGTGTTAAAATCAACTTTTAACTATCAAAGTAGCTTAAAAAAATTGCTGTTTTACTATTTATTACTATTATTTTATTACTATTAGGAGTCTTTAAGTCCATTGTTCCCAACCTTTTTTGATTTGTGTACCCCTTTGGGCATTTTGCCTTACAATGAATACCCCCTCAGTCAAAGCTATTAATGATTCCCCAAATGTGGAACGTACAATAACTGATAATAAAATGAGTATTTTATTTAATCTTTTAACAGGAGCATTTATTGTAGAGAATTTTAAAGTTTTTTTTTTTTTATCACCCACCCTCTCCACTTAAAAGTAAATAATAATGCACATGCACAACCTTGTACTTACTCCCAAGAGGGAACGCCTATTAAACGCGCGTGAGAGCATGCGTGAACCCATTTCTCCTTGCGTACGCTCTGTTAAAAGTTGCTGTTTGCATCACTCATAAACCGGTAAGTGAAAATGGAGACAAGCAGGTAGCACAGCCAGTCAGGAGGACCACTTATTTTGATGATCTGGAGAGACGTTCAGTTTTTGGAAAAGCAAGGGAAACCCTGAAAAAAAGAGTCCACTTTGGTTCATCCAGTGATACATCTGAATGTTGGCTGCATTCAGCAGTACTTCCTTGTAAATCTACCTTCACAGAAAGCATCAATGCAAGGGAGTGGGCAGCGACAGACTGGGATCTTTGCTGGAGATAAGGGACGGCTTTAACAGTCCTTCTAGGGCTAAATTAGAATGGATTATTTTTAAATCCAACTAAAAGCTCTACAGATGATTAATTATTTTTATCCTTCTTAACATTTTTATTCATTGTTAACTGACAAAATCTTTGTCTCAGAAGGACTTATTTAACATATGTCACAACCAGTCCCTGATTGGTTGCTGCAACACCATATAATAGAAAAGTTCTGATTTTTCAACTCCCCGATCACAGCTCTGCTCTCCATGCGGTGCTGCTGTTTGACAACACCTCTGTTCTATCTAGTAGCACGATTCACATATGGCTCACAAAACAGCTGGATTAATATTGAGATTTAACTAAACACTAATAGGCCTGTTTCACTGAATGCTTTCTGTATTCATTTTAGGGGTATCAAACTGAAGAAGTCGGGATACAAAGTAACCCAAAACCTTTCGGAAGTATTGTTTTCATTAAAACTTTAAGAGCCATGTATCCAACCACCTACTGCGTTGCTCTCTGTATAAAATCCAAATAAAACACAGGTTTGTCTGGTGTTACTAACCTGTGGTGAGACATCAATGATGTTCTGGTGAACCTCTGATCCGTTGGTGTGCGTTTCCGTCCGGGTGTCTGCCCTCTTTAGCTTGTGGGCCACACTCACAGCATTGGCGTCTTTCTTTGCCACTGGAGGCTGTGGAAAGAACACGGTATATTTACTACAATCAGAAGCCAGCTATTTACCCCTGCTGTTTAAAGGAAGACAAATAACACTTTACTCAAAGAAAAAAAATGTAAAATGATTATTTTATTTTTGTTTTTGCAAATAAATAACAGCAAAATGATGATGTAAGGAATGTAAAATTCAGGGCAATGTTGAGTTTAAAAAATAAATGTGGATTAAACACAGAAACAAAGCTTTAATTAAGGCTGGAGGATTAAAAAAAAAAAAAAAAACCCTACATGAAATAAACCAAACATGAAATATTGAAAAACAAATAAAAAACAAAATTTGAACTCAGCAAGCAAACATGGCAGCATTTCCAGCAAGGTAGGATGAATCCAGCATGAGATGATGAGGATGAGGGAAGATATTTTTTCATCCATCTACCTCATGATGGGTTCCCTCCTCAGGAAGCCTCTCCTCCATAGGGAACTTATCCCTGGAGCCCATCAGACGGGCAGAGTAGAACCTGGAAGTCTCCTCAAAGTCTTCCCGTCCAACCTCTGGGTGCCGCTCCCTCTCTCCCATCTCTGACAGCCCCTTAGAAAAGTCCTCCATTCCCGAGTGGAGGTCTGTGATGATGGTGAAGTCCACCTCTGCCTCCAGGCTCGATGTGGAGCTGACCGTCATGCTGGAGCATTTGCGCTCAATGCCCAGCTGTGTTTCCTTCATGGAAGCCAGAGTATCTCGCTCCTGCTCCTCCTCCGAGGCAAGGCTCGGTTGAGGACGCCTTTCCCCAGGCTCTCTCTGGTGTAAGTACAGACAAAGGATCGCCTCCACGTTATAATATGACTCACTTGGAGGATAGATATGGCAGGGAGTTGGGAGAGGGGTCCATTTTTTTGCAGAGGATTTCTATGATGCTTCTGAAGAATGAAGAGTCTTTAGACCCGGTGCATGCAATAAATTAATAACAAAACAGGTCTTGGAATGTCTGTAATGCTTCAAATAAATTCAGACAAACAACATACTCTCTTTTTTCGCATAAAAAAAAAAAAATCAAACACTTCCTGTGAAATCTATTTTATAAGGTTAGCGCATCAACTGCAACTATAGTAAGTCTTTAAGGTGTTGAAGGTTTATTAGTGTTTTTACCACAAAATTGTATAACTATTCTTACCAAACAAACCTTTTAATGCTGTAATCATGTAAAACAATTCAAATGCCAATGAGATTTTGTGTAGTAAACCCATGCAAAGAATGAAGTACATGTTTTTTTTTAAAAACAGCAATCAATAATCTGAAAAAGGTGTATCTATGTATTCACCACCTTTAATCTGATACTGCTTAATCAAATAGATACAGTATCCCAAGCTTTGGACATCTCAGAAAGCTATATTCAGTCCATCATCTGGACATGGATAGAGGATGGACCAAGTGCAAACCTACTAATTCATTAGTGTTCACCTTAACTGACAGGGTGGACAAGGAGGGGCTTCAGTCAGATAAGCATCAAAAGTTTCAAAGCACACAGATCTGAGAATGCATTGACAATGTTTATTTAAAGCCTTCTTTCTCATACTGTTACTGCATAGATGGACTGCAGGGGAACTTAACACCTTCCTTTTACTTTCTCAAAGCTCTTTGGTTCCTCTAACTTATTCCTAAACGCCTTACAGTTGCTGAGAATACCTAACTTTAAGTTATCTTTACTCAGAGAACAGCTTCCAAGGCAAAGAGTGTTGTAAGAGTGACCTTGCAGCCACTAAGATTGCTATAAGGTACATGTTTTTATTGAATAACACTATGTATCACATCATGTTAGCAGCAATAAAATCACAAGGAGTTCCACTCAGCCCACACATTCACTTATTACGAAGAGCAGAGTAGCCTATGAAAACAAAACACTGCTTACAGCTGCTAGGGTATCGAACATTTTTAATAATAAATAGTTGATGCTGTGTGTTACGAGGGATGTGTGTCAGAGAGGAGAGATGCAGAGGGAAAAAAGGTATAGGGTGAGCATGCAAAGATGAATTTATAAAAGAATAACCTTAAAGTCAGCAAAAGGCTCCTCGTATATGGCGGGAGTAGAGACAGGCTCCTGCAGAGGAAGCAAGGAAAGAGCAGAGGGAGCAATCAAAGGTTAGTAGAACTGAAAGGGACTGGAAGCACGGCAGAAACAGGAAATCCAAACAGGGCATACTACACAGCAAACCTAAACTCGGCACTAATATTGAAAGATAATGTGTAATGCTTTTATTTTCAAAACCTAAATAAACCTTAGCTATTTTCCTCAGGTTCTATTTCTTAAGCCCAAGTTTAGGTAAGAAATTCAGCCAGATCCAAGGCTCCAAAATCTGAATCTGGGCACAAATTTCAAGCATGATTTATGTCAGCAAAGCACATAGTATTCAGTCTAGAAGACAGTTAAGAGGTGAATCTGATATAGCACAAAAGTGATCTGAAGCATTTTGGTAAGTTTAACAAAACAAAAGAAATTCATGCAGTTTTCTTTAGAACATAAATCACATCAAGAGAGTGCTGCAACCAACATCACCTTATGGCTAAAAGACACAAGAGGTTTGATTGTTAGTGACTCACATCTTAACAAATAGCTTGCCTAGCTAGTTGTTGAAGATTTTCGAGGTTACAAGTGAAGAGTGTGGCCATGTTAGAGGCATAGTGAAAAAAGGAACATTTCTAGTTGCTTAGTGAAGACTTTCACCCAAGGACCATGAGAGAGTATCGCAAGCCAACAAAAATTAAAGAAACAATACAGGCAAGAGTACCAGAACCTGTCGCGAGGAGAGAACGCTACCGTGGAAAAGATATTATAACTCTCAAGGGACATGTTTAAACAATGTTCCAGGGTGTTTAGTTCACCCTGCTGACCAGGAGTTATAGACAGAAGTAAAGACCGGGCCCAGAACATCCAGCCAGACCAAAACTGGCCACATTGACATAAAGACCAATTCAGTTCCAGCCTGACCAACCCATTTCATTTGTGTGCTCAGCCCGAAACAATCCCGATGTGAATAAATATTTTATTTAAGGTATTACTGCTACTAGGAGCTGTTAGTCCTTGTTGAACCCACCAATGCATCACAGAATGAACCCACCAATGCATCACAAAAAGTGCACACAAGGAACACTATAGTTAAATTGCACTTGGCACAGTGTTGTGCAGGTCACATGCAGTGTAGCTGAGCAGAGCACACAGATGTGCTATTTGTCCCTGCTGCTGCAGGATGGACTCATCCTAAATCTAAGTGCATCCAAGTGTAATGTTAGAAAATCAACAGAACCCTGGGCGTTGTCAGATTTATGCATAAACTGCATGTTATGCTCATGTCTATTACCTGCTGCATCTGATTGTCTTTTATAATAAAGATAGGATGTTTATGTTGAAAACTTTTTCCAAATAATTTATACACTCTTGCTAAATGTAAACTCATACTATTCCTGGCCCTGGTCAATTTTGCAAATGTCAATATGATGTCCCTCAATCAAATCGATCTTTTATTAAAAACACATGGTTTCAGCCTTGATTCTGATCAATTTGAAATGCTTAATGAGCAGAATGGCCAAAATTATTCAATTTTTCTCGGCACAAATGAACAAGAGACCTTGCTAGCAGTGGTCAAAGTTAGAGGGACCTGGTCAAAACACTGCTAAGTTACACTTCAGCTGTAAAAAGATCAATGCTTTGTCGAGCAGACTCACTCAAGCTTAGCATTACTAATGTTCATGTCTTGATTTTGGTGCTGATGACTGGCTTGATTGCTCATTTCATTCACCTGTCTAGCTCTGCCCTGTTCCTCATCACTCATCAGATCTGCCTGGTCCAGTTTCCTATTTAAGTCGCCTGTTTTCCAGCCATTAGTGCCAGATTATTCTTGAGCCTTTGGTGTTGAGAGTTCTCTAGCGTTTCTATAGTGTTCTGATTGTCTAATCCTGACCTGTTTGTTTTTCGACTTTTGAGCCTGCCTGCCCAGTCTGATCTGTTTGTCCACCTGTCTTAAGACTCCTGTTGGATTCCTCTGTGGACCGAAACGCCATTTAAGTATTCCACTTTCTGTCTTACCTGAGTTCAGTTCAGTTAGGAAGTGTCAAGCTCACTTACCCAACAATTTTGTTTATATTTTAGGCATCTAATTCTAAAACAACATACAAAAAACCATTGTACTACATCAATAGTAAACCCGCTATAGCCTTATTCCTTCGTACTTCAGTGGTAGAAGTTGGAAAAGTTAACGAGAATGTCTCCTAAAGCTGAAAATCCAAATTAGAGATCGAAAATATTGATTACCAAATTAAAGTTCCCAATTCAATGTGGCTGTTATGACTCAAACTTGATGTCACCAACCATTGCAGGTATAGCAAGTCTGATTAGTTTTCAAACTTCTATTCAGTTCTACTTTTTATTCAGATGTACAAATTAAAAACTTCAAGATTATTAGAACACATTAGATATCTCTTAAAAAAAACAAGGAAGACAGCAACAAAGCCAGCAGGTAAATGGTAAGGAAGGCAAGCCCTTGGCTAGGGTAGTTTGGCATTGTTAATTTTTACAGCTTTAAATACATTTAAGGAATTGATCATTAGATATTCATATAATACATGAAAATGGTTTTGTATGATCGGCTTATTTTTCGGCTAATTTTGGGGGTTCTATTGTTTTAATTAACTAGCTGGGGCTTTTTTGGGTATATTTACCATCAATAACATAACCTGGGTCAGTGTTTGGTGTACCTAGTTAGTCATTGGGGGAAGGGAATGATTTGGCTTCTAATCACTTTATCATCAATTTTAAAGCAATAACAAGGTACAAAAAGAGAGAAATACCAGACCTAATGAAATTATCCATCTTCATTAACTGCATCATTCCTAAATTGTCATCAACCAAATAAATGAATTCTATGGACTCCTGGGCCACACATTTTTAGATGTCTGAAACTAAGAACATTGAAACTCAGAACATTTAAAATTTTTATTTTCTATAAGGTTCTACGCTTTTTTCCTAGAGCATTAACATGTTTCAACAACAATCAACCAGTGTCCCCTTTCTCCCACAAGATCAAGTTGGTTGCAAAACTGCACTTTAAACAGTCATTTAATTCAAAAGTAGACAAGGTCAAAACACGCTACTAAATATCTTCTAAAGTCAGTGAGAATGGCTCGACTGTTTGGAGGAGCTGCTGCTATTTTCCCACACTTCATGAGATCAATCAGATCTTGATATGACTGTCACACCAAGAGCCGTGCAACACCTCCTCTCATCCCTTTTTAATCCACTACGCAAGAGCCTGACTAAGATGAAAAGGTGGAAAAAGATGAAAGCTGTCATGTCTATTCTTTTCAAATTCATTCCAGTGCCAAATGTGTGCAAACTCCCAATGATAGCAGCTGTGGAATGAGAAGCAGCAAATCTGACTGAGCCAGCGACTGAGGTGCTTTATTTGGCTGCTCACTGCCAGCTGGGGTTTCACTGCTGGAAGCCTCAGCATGTTTTTATTATTGCTTATCTTTACATTTAGCTAAGGTTGAAGGACAAAACAATTGTTGATCTTTAAACACAAAGAAAAATTTCCAGATTGAAAAATATTCAAGTTCACATGAACATTTGCTTGAAAACTGTAACTTCTGGGAAGGTTTGGATCATTTCCTACAAAATCTATGTTATATTTCTTTAAAGGGACCCAGTCATTACTATGACTTTATATATTTCTATGCCAGTAGCTTAGAAATGGCTTATTATTTATTTTATCTGTTTTGCATGTTTTTGCTCTGTTTATTGGTTAAAATATATGAGTTGCGTATTTTACCATAACAGGAACACATAACCAGATGTAAAATATTCCATCTCCCCACAATGAGCGAACGAGGCAGTAATTGAGCAAAGCAAGCTACCAGCTTCCAGGGGAGGCATGAACAAAACGAGAAAAGGTCCAAGATCCAGTGTGTAGAAAGTTTAAAGAAATATTTAATGCCAAGAGGGAAAAGAGATAAGTGGCACTAAAAATACAATATGAATGCTGAAGTTCAATAAAGTTATGGCTAAAGTTGCAAAAGACATTCAGCCTTAAAAGGGTCATAGAATGCAAAAATTTGTTTACATTGTCATACATGAATAATTATAGTTCAGTGGGTGAAATGGACGTACAGAGAAGTTCAAACCCCATCGACACCTCCTTTCTCTGGAAATCTCACAATCCTAAACTTCCATAAAAGGGGGGAGAATCCAAACTAAGCACCCAGTTGGCGCAAACTCAGGGACGGTGCCTTATTTGGTTCTCCCCTCTACTTTTGTTACGCCCCGGAATTTACATACAGACCAGCCCACTGGTTCACTGGCCCAAGAACATGAATAAAGGCCACGAAGATGTAAGACACTAGTTTAGCTGTTTGGCCTACAATTTGGTGTTCGAGGCCACACAGAGAAAGGGGAGATTTTTTACAGTCTTCCCAAGGATCTGAAGACTCAACAGGCATGGATTATTTCTGTCTATCGGAAGATCCCTGCAGAGTTTGATGCTCAGCTGTTCATTTGCTCTAAGCATTTTACCGAACACAGCTTTCAAAATCTTGGACAGTTTAGCAGTATTTTGCTAAACTTCTTTTATTGAAACGAGGGGCTGTTCCGACTGTAAGGCTATCACATTTCATTCTAGGCCTTTTAACCAGGCTTGCATTAGGGTATATAGAACACGAAATATGCCATTTTTAGCCCAACCAATGTTGCACACCCTATTCAGAGACCTTAAGGACCAGCATCAAATACCCTATAGAATCATTCTATGACCCCTTTAACTACCAAATTGATGGATGTGTTAGTAACTGCTGCCTGCAGAGGGTGCAAATCCAAGCAATTGCAAATCTCTTTTCAGGCTTTATTTAAAAAAAATAAGTATAGTTTTTTCTGGCATAATAAATGACTAGGCCCCTTTAAGATTTCCAAAGATAGCAGGCTTCCCAATCAATTAGGAATTGTATCATCTTTTTTTTTAACTGCACAATTGCCTTTCTTTTTTAAACTAAAATGGTATTGAATATGCTCTTTGCTTTTCAAGCACAATGTGAAAGTGAAACCCAAGGTATTTAAGTTTTAAAAGACAAAGGCAAGGTAATGTTCTTTGTCTTTGTAAACTTTCAGTCATTGCAGATATGCTGCACGGTGTGGTGCATGTGGAGGGAGATGGAATGTGTAGCCATGAGGGATATGTCCGAACATTCAGGCTAATCATTGCCGGTAAAGGAGCCTTCATTGCATGCTCCTTCAACGGTTACAAACATGTAAAATGGATGAGTGTGTCAGATCATTGAAACTGTTAAAAAGAATATATGGCGTGGGAGTCTGAAGCTCATGCTTTATCTCCAATGACTGAGTAACAGATACCAAGCAGAGTTACCGAGTGTCTCTTCTTGGCTGTGTCCAGGCTTTGATCCCTGCCGGCATTTCTGCTATTCCTCAGTATTAGCCCAGACTCCTTGGCTTTCTGCGTTTTCACTGGTGGAGCAGGAGGAGTCATTTTGGGAAGCGCTGAAGTCTTTGAACTAAACTGATGGCTCTCTGTAGGGCCTCTGCCGATATGAAAGCCTTCATCTAGATGTTCTGTTTTAGCAAAACCCTCAGGATCTCCAGGGAATGCTAGGCTGTCAGTCCAGTGAAGGTCGGAGGATCCTTCTGGAGAGCCGACTGACCAGCGGTATTCTCGTTTGATGATCCGTGTGAATTCCTCCGGCCCTGTCTGGTCCCTTTCATCCTTACACGCAACACTCTTTGAGCGCTCTGGCTTTAGGGGAACAATCCTAGTGATCTCTGACTGGTAGCTGCTGCCTGACAGTCGATGGAGAGATGTCTTGTTGCCTCTTTCACCAAAAAAACCCTCAACATCCTCTCCACCAGAGTTACTGACCTTTCGTTCATGTGTTCGGACTTGTCGAAGTTTCACCTCTGCTAGCTCTTTGTTGTCGATGAGACCCTTTCCTCTGACCTTATACACATGTTCAGCTTTATTACTAGATGAAGAATTGTCATGTTCTACATTTCCAGGTCCATTTAATAAGCCTAAATCAATGGTTGCCATTCCCATTTGATTTACCTTTCTCTTTACCTGCACTACACCTTGACTGGAGACCTCTTTGCCCTCACCAAACTCCTCTTTCCTGTTGTCTTTATATGCAGTGACAAATTGATCCTTTGATAATCCCTGATTGTCTTTTCTTTTGATCACTGGAGATACATCACTTTGATCTTCTGGTTTGGATGTTTTTTCTGTTGTGTTGTCTGAGTCTGAATCTGAATCTTTATTTTCTTCTCCGGAGGAATCGCTCCCAGACTTCTTGTTGACGAGCTCAGCAGGAATTCCAATATTCAGGCTCAGGGGCCTGCCTTTTTTTCTCGATTTAGAGCCCATCTTTTCCTTAATCTGGCACGAGGCTGTAGGTGCATCACTGTTTGCCTCTGGGCTTGAGGCTTGAGATGGTTTACTTTGAGATTTGTCTAGTAGACAGTCTATATTCTCAGGTAATTGAATTGCAGAAGACCAGGTCTCAGAGCATACAACTGCCTCTTTGGGTGTTCTTGTTAAAGGAAAATTATCAATATGGCTTTTCACTTCTCTCCTGTTATAACCTTCTTCCTCTTTATGTATAATTTTGGTAATGTCTATCTCTCTTTCCGGCTCCTTTTTCTCCCACGAAGAGTCAGATATGTGTGATTTGTTCTTCTCTTCTGCCCTCCAGTCGTGGTCTAGTTGATAAGGTTGCTGTTTTTCAATCAATACCCACTCCTCAGAGCCCTACATATTGGTATAGATTAAGCACAGTTAGACATGCTGAGCACAACTGCTAGCAAAATATAACATCTAAAAATGGTCTCCATTCCATAAGTGGGAGTAAAACATGTATTCTTTTGTTAAAGACTCAAGAAACAAATTTGTCAAAGTAATTTCATTCAGTGGGTGAAATTCATATATTATAAAGACGCATTACACAAAAACTGATGCTAGGTATTGGTTTAGATAATTATGGCATACAGCTAATAAAAACCTAAATTTTAGCTTTTCAGAAAATTCAAATTTTGGTTCAGACCAATAAAAAAATAGTTTTCAAAGAGAAATAACACATATTTAAACACAGTACAGAATATGCACTAAATATTTAGTCAGGGCTTTCTTTGCATAATTCCCGTACCCAGCATTATACCTATCAATCTAATTTATGCCAAGTTAGGAAATCATGCGAGTGGAATACAGTAGTGTTCTAATATTTACAGGAAGTTCTGCCTTTATACTTTATGGTCCAGAAGTGGCTAAAAACTAAGAATGTGAGCATTTATCTAGATATGTCATGGTTTGGTGACTCAGGCAGATTTTTTGGAGGACGTTGCTTGTCTATCTCTTCCAAACTCTTGAATGTACTGTTGCCACTTACGTTTTTTAACATTTTTTTTTCTCTTCCACTTATCTTTACATAAATATTGGAGGGTGTAAATGACCCTGTGCTGGACAACAGTTATGTTACCAGTCTGCCTAGTGATAGTGCAAGCAATACCATGAACATAAAATAACATTTATGTCTTGAAAAGTTATATTGCAACTTTGTCATATTCAACATTTTGTTTCTACATTGAGCTCATTTTAGAGCTTTGCGATAAGCCATAATCTTCGAAATGAAGTATATTACCCTTTGCGTTGGTAGTCTATATAATGGGTTTCATTTTTTCACTATTTGAGAAGCACTGTGCATCAACTGGCAATGCTACACACAGTAGACTGTTTCATGAAGAGGAACAGTAAAAGATGTGCAACCTCAGGTGAAGTCACCAGAGTCTTCTGGACGAAACCCTCAACAGAAGGGCTGTTAACAGGGTCTTTTCCCACTGCTCGGCCCCCCAACTGGCCGATACGCAGCAAAGGAGAAAAAGAAGAACAAAAGTTAGACGTCAGAGTCAAATAAAGCAGTGAATAGGCTAGACACAATATTATGCATAAAAGAGAGGAAATGGAAATTGCAGAGAGGGTCATATATCCAAGCTCATTATATATTTATTTGTTTTTTCCTTCATGATGCATTTAAGGTAGGAGATTCTTTATACTATTAAAAATAAGGTGTACGTCTGACTTGTTTAGCCAGTAGGCCCATTTAGCCAATTGGATAAGCCCCAACCACCTTTAAACCACAATTAAACCTCAATAGCCATCCCTAAGAGGAGGTTTATTCACCTTTTCGTTTTTTCAACCTGAATTTCACATTGTTTATTACAAGCATAGGAGAAACATCAGTCTTAATCAGCGAGTAGATAGTAAATTGTAGAAGTTATTGTAATGATCTTAACACCATTTTAGATCCATAGACGGATAGATGGATGTAGCTGGGTGGAATTCACCCAAACATATACCAGATACCTAAACCCTTCAATTACTGAGGCACATAATAAAATTATGACAAGCCTGGATTAAACATTGTTGGTTAATGTCAGTCACACATGGAACCAATACCAAAATGTTAGAAAAATTACTGACATTTCGTGATACCGATGTTACTGCTAATAGGTATAGCCACCATCCCTATCTACAAGGAAGATAGAGTTTACAGAAATGCTAGTTTTTAGATCAAGCGGGTTTTAAATAAGGGATGGAGAAGCCAGGCAAAGACACCAAAAATGCTAAATTTCCAAATCAAGGGACAGGACCTATTCATCATTATGACATACTTAAAATACATTTGTCTACTTAGTCACAAGTACAGAAGCTTATACACAAAAATGACAAGAATTCAGGAGATAACAGTAGTGGTGATAAAAATGGCCTGTTCTACAGGAGTCTTTCCAAAGACAGCTGTTACAGTAAGTGTAATTCCGGTGCAGATGGAACTGCCCTGAGCTCTAGTTACAGCCTGATATGTGACGGCTTACTGAGGGAAATTCTTGCAGAGATGTGAAGAGCTCTGTCCAGAGATTAAGGAGTTTTTCCATGTGATAAAAATGTGCAGTATACCAGCAACTTAATGATAATCATTGACTGTTAGACTGCATTTTAACCGCTCCTTCCAACATGTTGAATGAGCTTTATTTAAAGTTAAAATATAACAAATTTCAAGAATGCTTTCCTAAAGTCATTTGAACCTTTTTTCTGTGCTACCTATTTATAGATAAAATGTGGTTGATCCTTTCATGTTGTTCAACAATATTTGGCTATACTTATTTGTAAAAATAAGTATTTTTTCCCAAAGCGAGATTACTTTGTCTTAAAACTGTTACACTCTAAATAATGGAGACCTGTGGAGGTTTCTAACTGACATTCTAACCAGAGCTTACTCTCTTCTAATGATCAAACTAAGCTAGGAAGCATAAATTAATAATCTAACATGGCTATGAGGGCTTATGCAGTCGACCATTCAACCTCTGTATATAATAAAGGAAATGCATTTTCAATTTTAATAGATCTTTCTTTTCTATACATATTCAACAAACATTTTCTCAGAGGGAACTCAGTTAAAGTATGAAAGGGTATCAGATCAAAAACAAACCCATTTATCTGCCACATTAAAGAGCAGAGTTTGTCTAAACCCTCTGAAACCTGTAGAAGTTCCCTGCAATCTATTAACAATCACACATTAAAATCACTATCTTCCTGGAGTCAGGTGCACTGCAGATTCTTTTTCTTTCTTTTGCTACAGACATTTAACAATTTTCCAACTTAATCTGATTGATACAGACTGCGAATGGGATATTTGGGCAACAGGCACTGCAAAACACAGGCATTATCTACTACCTGATCTAGGCCTACAAAATGGGATAAAAGCTTAAGCTGATTTTAATATTTGGCAGAAAGAACACTGTTACTAATCAACAATCGAAAAGAAGAAAACATGACTGATGATCTCTTTTCAAATGCCTTAAATTAAGTACCATCCACAAATACTTCAGAGACATTACAGGGATTAGACCTGAACCTCTGAAGTAAGATGAAATGCACTCAATTAAACACATCTTAAGAAGGAATGGATTCAATAGTTCTTGTGGCTGTAAATATCTCTGCATAAGTTCATTCACCTCATTTTTCCTGCTCAAGTTTCATGATTGCATTGCTGATCTTTGCTCTCCAAATTTAAGATTTAAGGGAATTTAATGTGACAGACAAACACAAACGTGTGTATTTTTAAAATGGGAAGAAAGGGCTGGAGTTATTTTCTCTTTTTTATTTCATTTTTTGCACAAAAGAAATCCAAAAAGCATTAAATAGATTGTTATTCATCACCCCTTACCATGGTCCAGCATAAAGTGTTAAATCCAGTGTTAAATCCAGTACAACCAATTACCTTCGGAGGTCGATGAATTAGTAAAACAACCCCTGAATCTAATTCAATCCCATATCTTCATGTGCTTAATGACCGAGCCATAGGCCATAACTAAATCCAATTGAGAATCTGTTAAAAGAATATAGAATCTGTGCTCCCAGATTCATTACATCATATTTGACAGCAAAGATTTTAATGGGTAGATGTGCAGAGCTGTTGCAGATAAAGACTAGCATCTGTAAGTGCAGCTAATAAAGTAATGATTTTGGGCACTGACCACATATGACGGAAGACTTTTTATAAAGTAATCTGTAAATGAAAAAAAAAATCCATTCTATATATTATTTACCTTCTACAATCACGTTGCATTGTAACTTAAAACCCTTAAAGAATAGTTAAAAATAGCTGACACCCTGTTAAATGTAATTTAACAGGGTGTCGAGTGAGCATAGCTTTGTAAAGGCAACCTGGCTTAAAATCTGGTTACTTTTATTGAAATTGAATGGAATCACTTTGTAAGGGATTTCGAGTTTAACCACACACCCAGTTAAAAAACCAAAACAAAAGAAAAAAACCAAAACAACCTTTTTTTAAAAGGTGGCAGGAGAAAATCCACTAACCCAGTATTGGGACCTCTACTTACAGCCTTCTTCTCTGGAGTTCCAGTCGGAGACGTTGCAGAAAGACGCTTCTCTCTGTTTACCAGCTTGCTGTTGGGCTCCCTCAAGGCCCTCTTCAGCTCGTTAATGCTGGCCTGGTGCTTCAGCAAGACATCCGGAGATTTCTCAAGAAACTGGAGGAGAGCAGAGGACACAGAGGGAGGCGTTGGCAATATATCGGGATGTCTTTTTTTATAACAGCAGAGCTAACGTTTGCATGAAGAGGCTGGGAGAAATGCTTTGCATGCTGGAATGTATGTCAAAAGATTGGCTGGTACTTGGGCTGAGAGGAGAATACGCTGCTGTTTTTAAACTAAATTGTGCTCATCTCTTTTAATGCCACTGAAGCTGAAACAGAACCAGAAACAATTATGGTTACAGCTGAATTAGTTTTAGAGATACAAACGAGCACTTTAATCAAGCTCTTGCTCCAAAGTTCATGAATGATAAAATGAATATGAGACATCCATTCATTTGTTTGCTGATTAGAATTCGGCATCTTATGAGGTTTTTTGTTTGGATTGTTTGTTTTCTTTCTGGAAAAATGCCAGAACATGATGCATTCATGTAGTGCCAAAATTTAATACTTCCTGGAGTCCTGAAATGTTTCATGGTTCCGAGTGAAATGCTGCTTAACCACAGTTTTTCCGTTCCATAATAATTTAAGTTATTCGCAGAGTAGTTCAGACATTTCAAATTGTGTCCTTGAACAATACTTAAGCTTTCATCCTTTCATCGGAGTGACACATTCTACAGCTGGGCTGAGACATTTGATTTGCAGAACTGAGTACCATTAAATCTGATCATTCCATTTAACTGGAATTTTAAAAAGGGCTGGTACTATATTGGTGTTAAAGCAAAAATATAATACATCCTATTGTACTGTAGGTGTTGATGCTATAAATTATCAGCAGGTGAAATCCCCTACAGGCTTAAGAAATAGAAGCAAAAGTAGCATCACACAGCAAAGCGTGCTAGAGCTGAGTTCTGGAACCTGTACCTCCTTTTTGTGCCGAGGAGTGGTCTCCTGGTCCAACTGAGAGAGCTGAGTTGGGGCAGGAGAACGGGCGTGCAAGAGAAGGTTCAGAAATGAAGAGTGCAAGGTCAGAAGGTGTAAGGACAAGGTGCCGAAACAAGATGGATGGCAGATGCAGTAAGACGACAGGCATAGATATCACAGTGAGGTAGATTAAGGAATTTGAGAAAAAAAAAGATGGAGATAACCCAAAAAAACACCTCAGATGGACACATTAAAATAAATAACACTCATTTTGATAAAGAATACACCAAGACAGCCTCCAAACCAAAAGTATTACAAATGTTTAACCAAATTGGAGTTTTCTCAGCTCTGACTAAAATGCTCCCTCCCTCTTTCGTTGTAACTGCCCAAATATCAGTTTATTAGTGTTCAGTCAGTGGAACGTGACTGCTACCAATTCCAATACAACCAATAAAAATAACACAACGTTCTTCCGTTACTTCCCAGTTCTAATCACTTGCAGTTATTCAGGTTTTGACTTTATCTTCTCTCTTCTTTATTTTCTCTTCATAGAAGTTTTAACTAGCCTGCCAGAGGTAATAACACTTAGCCGCGCGTTATTTAACTAAGCACAGCTTTTTCATTGATGGTTGTCCGGAAAGCCCAACTTCCAGACGCAACAACCCATAGATGAGCCTTTAAGGGGAAAGAATAGTTTGACAGACTTAGTGATGGATGACTGGAAACATTTTTCCGACCAACATAGAGACGTCAAATACCTCCTGTTTACTGTTGGCTGGTGAGCCAGCCTCCTCCTTATTGCCAGCAAGGGTTGAAAAACAGACAGAGAGTGTTAGAGACAGAAGGCCAGCCTCCAGTTTGCCATTCTTAGCATATGTAGTATGCTTTTATGCAATGTAGGCATAAAAGCAGTGTAAACAGTGGTGAAAGAAGAAGCTTTAGCAAAGATTAAATCCTCAAAAGCCTTTACAGTGTCATGCTACTGTGGGATACACCTTAACTGGACTAAGGAGCTTATGATTTTGGACCTAATTACTTCATTATGTCAGCAGATGCTGCCAGCTCTGCACATCAAAAAGAAAAAAAATTCCTTACCTTGATTTCTTTCTTCCTGCTTGGGGTGACATTGCCATCATGGTCTTTATGCTCCTCATGACTTAGATCTTGGTACTTGTCTTCCTCGTCCTGCTCCAGGCTGGGCTCCAGCTCAGTCTCCTGCTCTTCCACGGACGGGCTGTGTAGTCGACGGTGTTCGCTGGCGCTGCGGCGGGATAGCCCATCGTGGTTCTCACACATGGACGATACCGGCCGTGAGAACTCTGCTGGTTCAGAAAAGTTTAGTTTTCATAAGGGAGTAGCCAGAGGAGCATAAAACGTCTTAAATTAACCTACGCATTTACTGGCACATCCTACTGTTTTTTTTTTTATATTGGTTTCAGTCACACAAAGCTACACAGCAATTTCCAGCCACAATGAATCAATTTAATTGGATTTAAAAACCGCAGTGCCTTGCAAAACTATTCCAGCTACCTAAATAGTTTCACATTTCGTCACATTAGAATCACTAACATAAATATGTTTTATCAGGATTATATATGCCTAAACAATATCCAGCATCTTTTTAATTTTCAGTTTGAGTGCAAATAAAACAAAGATTAGGTTTTTGTTACACTTCAATATTTGGACGTTTTGAAGCTTTAACAAAAAATGCTGAACAAATTGAGCTAGTATCTAATTTAGGATTTGGATTTTATCATCATATGACTTATAGAGAATATGTTCAGGATATCTAAAAAAATATGTGAAACTTTATCGGGATTTTATTCCAGAACACTTCCAGTCTCACTTTCCTTGTAATGTTGATAAGAACTCAGTTAGCACAACTTTTTTATCACTAAGTCACTGAGATTCATTCATAACTGATATTGATATTTCCTTATATATAAAATACATTTAAATATCTCACATCATACCTGCAACAATAATGAATGCCACAATATACATGGTACTAAAGCTTGTTGTTGTAACTGAACTGTGTAAGAAACTATTGTAGTTTTCATCTCCTACTATGGCCAATGTCCTTAATGTAATTTGTATTTCTTTGTATTGCTTTTTGCAAAGTGACTGTGCTGCTGCCTTCAGCAAAGTTGTATAGTAACATATCCAATGCCTTCTTCCCCATGTTAGCTGTGTCCTCTATCTGGGGTTTAAAAGAGATTTCTTTTTTCTCAATGGGATTAACCTGATTACATGATGCACAAACAATGCTTGCTTTACTAAACTACTACCAGAGTGATGGAGCATGAATATGTAATCTGCACATATTAATAGAAAATTGGATGGAGCATCTGTCAGCGTAATTTTATTAGATCAAATTTCTTATTGAATTTGGACTTTGACTGACTGAACTGTTCCAAAATTTTAATATGCAATGATTTAAACCACTCCATTGTGGTTTTTGTTCAGCCAAACCTCCACCAATATTTTTGCTGCAACCTCTAATCAGCATCTTGGACTTTAAATGTTGTCTTTGCTTGATTAAAACTGATTAAACTTAAACTGACTTTAAGGGCTATTTCAGAAGGCGTGTGTAAAATAACAGGTTATGACTCTTATTTTGAAAACAAAGCCACACTGTAAAAACACATGATTTGAGCTATGATAAAAAAATTAAGGTAAGCATCAGAATAGCTCAAGCAGTTTGTTTAAAAAATCACAAATTAAAGAGTTTTAATAGGTCAATGCAAGGCTTTAACAGCTGTTTATTTTCCACTGAATCCATAAACCAGATTTAACGCTCAGTTCCATAACCTTTTGGTCCTTAATATCACAGGTCATGTTTTTTTATAAACACCTGTTAAAAATTGAGACAAATATGGTTATAATAACTTTAAACTGTTATCTGAGATGTTCATAATGATGCTGTGGTGTTATCCCAGGTTGAAAAGGCAGACTGGTTTCTTTGTAGATGCAGTTAAGAGCCTGCTTCAGCATCAGACCAATTGAAGCACTGGAGCATCTTTCATGGATAACATCTCTCAGTGAAAGAAAAGCATACCACAACAAGATATGTTGATATAAGATATGAGGTGTAGCATTTTCCTGCCACTATTTCTTTGCTTTTAATGATCTATTTAGGTCATAAAGCTAGATCCACCTTCTTCCATGTGCTTTTTGCGCCCCCTATCAGAGTTTGCGGCAAACTTCCCTTGTGGCCCTGCTTCAACAAAGGCTCTCTTATTGACACTCAGGGAATGCACCACTAATAGTACCACTGTTAACAGTTCCTCTTCAACTGAGGATCTCCTCAGCTCATCTAGAGTTACCATGGAACTCTCGGCTGCTCCTCTGATATTATTATGGGGTATCAAAGTAAAATCGACTGAGAACAAAGGTAAAAAGTCTTTTAAGGTGGCACAATGTGGAAATATATTACTCACCTCCATCCAAGCTCCTGGACAGCAGGTACCTTCTGCTGGCTGACCGCTCAAAGTGAGGAGCGGGACGATCAATGAGGGCGCTGGCCTGTCTGGTTTGAGCCTGCGTCCTTCCACTGTACCGAAACTTCGAACCCATCACCAAGAAGCCCTTAGGAGGAGGCTCAGGAGATACCAAGCTAGGGAAAAAAAAGAAACAAAAGCTGTCAGATGTATCTATGCTAAAAAAGGGAGACAGCTTTGAAACTAAAAAAATATCTTATTTTAGAAAGAAGGATTTCAAGCCCAACACTCAGTTTCTTTCCTGTATGTCATAGGACTGTTGTGAAGAAGTTCATTATATTTGTCACTCATTTCAGAAAATCATAAATAGATTTATAACACATAGAGTGATGTATTTCAAGTCTTTTTTTTTATATAATTCTGATCATCCCTTACAGATAATAAAAACCCGTTAGTCACTGTCAATATTTCAGAAAAGTTGAATAATCATAACTAATTATGTGAAACCCTTACCAGCTAATTAGCCTAATCTGTTAACTGGTCATGTAAAAATCCCCCAAAGATTGCAAATTTGAAAGCATCACATGTAACCTGCGGACCGGTCCAGACACTAACAGGTTAAAACAGCTGTAAAGGTTCCCCGAGGCTCTGGGTGGTATCTAAGTATAGTTAGCTAAACACTGTGGGGAACACAGCTGCCTGGATAGATGTTAAAAGGAGTCATTGACAATCTCTACAAGTATGAGAACCCCTTGAAAGGTCATTGCTAAAGAAGCTAGTTGTTCAGTCTGAGTACTCCAACCATGTTAATAGAAAGGTGACAGAAAGCAAAGAGGGCTATAAGAAAAGTTGAACTGGAAACATACGTATCTGCAGCCTTCATGTGGTTATTAAGCAGAATCCATTTGAAAATTTGGAGGAGTGAATGAACTGAGGCTGGTGTCAGCGTATTAATAGTGACTACTACCAGAGAAATCCCAAATAGGGGCTACAAATGTTAAATTCCTCATGTCGAACACCATCTGAGCCCAAGACAAGATCAGAAGCATCTTACCTGGGCTAAAGAGAAAAAGAGTAAAACTGTTGCTTAATGCCCATTATTTCAGGTGAAAGTTAATTCTTATTTCTTTTGGAAATCAAGGTTTTAGATTCTAGAGAAAGAGTGGAGACACATATAATGCATGCTGCCTAAATGCCAGTGAAGACTGTCCCATGGATGCTGCCTAAAGGGATGATTCGGAGTACCATGTCATCTGGCTTAGTTGGTCCACCACGTGCCATCTACAGTAACAAGAAGAGCATTCCAGCTCTTTTTTTTGGCTTGCTGACAAGCCGTATGGAGATAAGGGTTTTAGTTTCCAGCAGGATGTGGTATTGACCCAGACTGCTAGTAACCATGGTGTTACTGTGATTGACTGGCCAGCAAACTAGCCTCTAGGTTGTTCGCTTCTTAACTTAAGCTTCTTTAGTCTGAGAAATGATCTGCCTTATAGTATAGTGGATAAACCAGTAAATAGTGACAGCTGAAACTGCATGCAAACAAGGATCAACGGCCCAACGACCAACTGCTAGTGCTCTGATGATTGCTTGTTGTTTCTGGGGGACCAAGCCATGCTTGCAATAACAGCTTTGTAAAAGGGGGACAGAACTCGACCTTTGTTTGCAGAGGGATGGACTCTCTTCACAAATATGGTTTCCTTTACTCCTCTATCAAAACAGCAACGAGTGCAAACTACTGAATAATGACCTGATGATGTTGCTCGTTTGTGATGGGTCATCCTTTTGGCCAGGGGTAGCTTTGTGTCCCCGGTGTATAACTGGTCACAGTCCCACTTTGACACTTGACAGCATATATGTTACTCTTTTTCTTCCAGGGACAGAATATTTGGGGTGAACTAGTCTTTGCTGTAATGTGCTTTGGGGTTTGAATGCCACTAGGATGTCATGTTTAAAAAGTAGACATCTCAGTTTCTCTGAAACACCCCCAACATACAGAAGGACTACTGGTCTGGTTCTGGAATTTGGTTCTTTCTTTTTACCTGATGGCTGACTGGTATTCTGTTTGGGTTTCTTGTCTGCTTTGAGGAAAGTCCAGTTAGGGTTACTCTAGGGCCTGCTTTTGTGCAATCTTCTCTCTGGCTCTTGCTTTAGTAGCAACATTGTCTTTTCTGCGATACAGCGTCCAGATGACTCCCAACCTGTGCTCCAGTGGGTGATGGGAGTCAGACTGCAAATACTGGTCTGTATGAGGCAGTTTGCTGTAAACAAACCCTTTAGGGACTACACTACAAATTAGAGAATGCAATAAATCAATCCTAAGGTTTTCACAATCGACTATTTAAATTCAACAATTTAAATGATGCTGTCAGACTGACATTAGGCATATTAAATGACACAGAATGACTCTTCTTTAGAGGATGGTGGGCTGCTTATTTGGTCAGTTTCAGGGCATGTTTTAAACCTGGATGGATGGGGTATGGCTAGGAAAGAATCAAAATGTATTTAATGCTTTTTTCACATTACCAGTAAACCCTTTGGGATGTGTAGCCAGCATTCCTGAATGCAGTTTTTCTTTTTTTTGACTATGGTTTGATTTCTGATAGTGTGCCTGATGAATCTGAATTACTGTTTCTACCCTAATGTGACCCTGTCTTCCTGAAGAACTGCATATGATGGAGCTGTCACTGCTACTTAGAGCAATTTAAAAATGAATTCCTTCAAACTTTTAAGCTACTTTATAAAGGATTTCTTCAGAGTTCATCCCCACATCAAAAGCAAAGCTAATGCCAAGACAGCATCCCGGGTTTGGTTGTCCCACATTTATCCCCTAGAAAACTATTTAAACCCCTGGTATTTCATATGACAGACGAACATGAATTAGTGAAAAGAATAGGTAGAAAAGGTTTAAACATTTTTAAAATGAGGTGTAAAGTTATAGAGTGTGAAATAATTGTACTTTGTAAAATGTTAAAAGCAACATTCAAATTCTAAACTGGATTTACTGTAAGTCTGAACTCTTGCTGGGCTATCATAAAACCTTTAAAAGCTTTGTTTGGTGTTTTTTTTTGCTGAAAGATAAACCTTTGATCTTCTAACATGTTTTATTTTTCTAGCACTTCATGTCATCGATCTTCATGCCTGCTGAAGCGAAGAAACCCCCACAGCATAAAGCTGCCTTGTACTGCAGGGATGGGGCCTTTTGTGTGATGTTCAGTGTCAGTTTTCCACAAAGCTAAACTTTTAATGTGACTTCTTATAGCGTCTTTTTCAATAAGTGCTCTTCTCTTGTATATGAAAACAGTTATCCTGTCCAAATATTCTTCTGCATCTCCTTCAAAGATTGAATCTAAATAAATCACAATGAGGTAAACTTGTTCTGTTATATATGTATTTCCTCTTAGGGCAACCATTAGTAGCAGATTTTTAAGGGGGATAGGAATAGGGAAGATTAAAAACAAATGCACACCACACTTTGTAAAAAGGAAAATATAAAAACCTTACATGTATTTTCCTTTTCCCCAACCTTGGTGCTAGTCTATCTTGTCACATTGTGGATAAATTTGGGTTTTGTCGATATAACTCGACAAAATGTAAAAATGTTTAAGGGGTTTGAATATTTTGTCTCTGACTGCAGAAACATCGAATCACTCAAAGGCTGAATCTGAAAATGTTCAAGTAATCTGTTTCTTACCGGAAGAAGGTGTGGTGCTCAATGCAGACTTTCCACAATCTCTTGGCAGCTCGGTGATTGGGAAGCTTAAAACCAATTGTACTTTCAAACTGCTCATACTGGAAGGGAGAGAGAAAGACACAGGAACAGAGAGAGAGAAACAAAGAAGAGGTGGGTATTGGGTAACAAAAGCAAATACAGAAATAGTATTGACAACTGCAAAGACAGGGTGAAAAAAGTTTATAATACCCAGGAAAAAAAATATTCCATGTCTATATTTACACTCCTCCTCCTTGTTAATCTGTGGCTGCAGCTGCAGCAGCTCTGTTAAAGGGCTTCTTTATTTGGCGCCATCACAGGCTCACTGTGCAGCCCTTTCACTTGACTGGGTCTCACCCAGACTGCCTAATACACTGAGGCTCAGCAAGGAGGTTAAGATGCAGCGCCTTTAAGCACACTGAGGAGGGCCAAGACATAGTCTCTGACCATGAAGAGAAGCACAGCTGAAGGATTTTGTGGTCAGTTTCCAGCATGACTGAACACACATTCGTGTCAGTGAATGCCTCTATAATGCAAGGGAAGAGTCTCTTAAGAGGCATCATAAAATGCCAGGTTTGTGGTGTAAAAAAAAAAAAAAATACATTTTGCTGAATTTAATTAAAAACCCAACCATGAAATCTGATCTGATTCATAGAGAATTTGATTAACCTGAAAAAAGTGAAGCTATTCTAGTAGATTTCTGCTGACTTTTCCGCCATTTCATCCTGGAGCTAAAGCCGAAGTTTGCAAATAGATATTAAAGAATCAAAATGATCTTATTAGTGAAGGTATAAAGCAGGGAGAAATGAGAAAAAATTCCCCATGGAACCATAAAAACTTTCATCAATGACTGAAGAAGATAACTTAAGAAGACATTAACACCCAACCATCAGTGATAGATTATTCTTCAGCGTTTCTAATAGTGTTCTGATTGCCTGATCCTGATCAGTTTTTATATTTGGACTTTTGAGCTTGCCTGCCCCCATCTGATCTGTTGCATGAGCCGTCTTTGGATTCTGTTGGATTCTACTGTGGACTGAACCTGGATCTGCCTCGATTTGGCCCTCTGGATTATCCTGCCTTCCTTCGACTGTTTGCATCTTATCTCCTGCCAGTTCTGCAGGCTTCAAGGCTACAGCGTCTGGAACTCTGGCAGCGTCTGCTGCGTCTCGTCATCCTCGCTCTCTGGGCACGGACTGAACTGTAAAACCAGGTTAGTGTCTCACATGTTCATAATCATCCTCCGTTAGATTATCGTCGTCACTAACCTGAGTTTCTCTGCTATAGAGGTTCCTGCCTTAGATGCCAGTAACGTTTTTGAAGTTACCCCACTGCCTATCTTTCCGGATTACTGGGTCCCTCTGTTCTGAGTCATTACAGCAGCAATAATCTCCTATACTCTATAAATGTCCCACCTAAAGCGTAGGTTTTGAAGATGGAAAGAAACCTTCTTTTTTTTGCCAAATAATTCCCAACACCGTCAGGGAAAAAAGGTGTAATTGTGCTGAAACTGAACTGGAAATTTTAATGTAAAATAACTGAATAGCAATACATCCTTGCAGCAACAGTACACCATTTCATAGTTACACAACCATACTGCCTTTATGGTTTCTACTCCTAAAATTGAAATCGGCTATAAAACAACATGTTATTTTAACAAGTGAGTGTAACATCAAAGCTACTGTAACAGTAAAGTCATGTTTTTCCCACACTGATGCAAGTTAAGGCACTGTTATAAAACAAATGTTTCAATTATATTGCCATATTGCTGAGCAAATCTGGCTAAAGTATCGGGCTCCAACAGTAAACTGTTGGCCTATACTAACAAATAGCTTACATTCAAAGACAAAAAACATAGTTCTGAGATGTTAAGACCCCCTTTAAAATAAACACTGTCAGTCGGATATTAATACTAACACACTGCAGACAAGAATGGCATTTTTATTTAGGGGTTCAAATGAGTGATCTGAACTGCATTTTTATCAGAGCAGAATGATTGTAGCAAAAAATGTAAAAATACTTTAGCAAATATTTAAAACAAGAATAGGGTGCTGAAGACCTAATTCACTGAGGATTTTAATGTCTATGCACAGCCAGATTTCTACGTACCAACCTAAATATATAGTTTCACCCAGTAATAGCACCCAGTAATAGCTGTACCTTAGATATTTACACCTTGACCAACCAAAAAGCAACAATATTTGCTAAATTGCTTTTTAAAAATCGAATGTTTAAACCCGTATGTGTGGCAGGGATCATTTCCTGTTGGAACACTCTCTGTTTTCAATATTAAATCAATCATTAACTGGGCTGTTGATCTTAAACAAGCTAGAAGAAACAGAAAGAAGGCCTTTAATTTCATCCCTCTGTAAATTATGCTTCTTGTCCCAATCATATTCTTTAAACTTAAGAACATTGAGACAATTGTCAAACATAGGAATGACTGCATCATGAAGTGGGGCTGTTTGTTTCCCAGTAATCCTGGTGGTAGAGCTCCAACCTGGTAAAAGACTGTTATCTAAACAATGCATATTTATACATACCCTGAATGTATAATTATAACCCTTTATGGAGAAGATTAAAACCCACAGAAAAAAAAGAGTTAAGAGATTATTCCTTTTTGAATTTCAAAGTCTGATAAAAAACTTCATTAACGCTGCATTTCAGGTTCCTTTTGTGTTTTCTGGATTTTTTAATGCTTCTATGGTCTCTGCTTGGACAGCTCTCTTGTTAGCATGATTACTAACTCTTCATATATGGCATACCTCCCCAGGTCTTATTTTAATGTAGAAGTTGCTCCTCTTGTATGAAATCTTCAGAATCTTTGGCCAAGCGAAGCGGTTGATTCTCAGTCTGTCCCTGTAAATCAGCAGGCCGTTGGCACACACCCCAAGCATGATCTCAATCCCCTCTGAATCCTGCAGCAGACACAGGCGAAAGTCACTCACAAGTATTGATTAATTGTATCCTTAATGTAAAAGAAATCTAAAGAATCTAGAAAGCTGCAAACTTTAGCATGATGAAGGTCCACCCCATACATGGACAGCTTCTTCGCGTTCTCCAAAAAGTTCATTTCAGCCTCTGCAGGTGTCATTCCCCTACGTGCAGAAGAACAATAATATATGCATTAAAACATCTAACAGCATCAACATATTTCTTCACTAATAAAACCTGAATCATGCAGACAGTGGGTGGAATAATCTGTAAGAAAATGTTTGATGTATTCACTTCCTAGTTTCCAAATCATACCATGGAGACTGTCTAGTGACTAAGAAAAAGCTTTCATTCAAGCTGTGAGCATCTCAAGGCATAAAATATGGTAATGCCATTGCATCAATCAGAATCCATATGCATGATTAAATGTTGCAGTACAAGAGATAAACGCATCAGCAGATCAGGCTGAGACATTTGGAGAATGATAAAATTATTATTAAAGCAACAGTGAATCCTGTCATTACTTGTAAGTTCGGTGGAGCTCCATCACCCTTTCTTCTAAATCACGAGTCTGATTGGGAGCAAAGCGGAAGTCGCTGACGTAATCAGAGCCATGGTCATCCAGGTCGTAGTCTCCCAGCTCGGCCTGAATGGCGTAGGAGCCCAGGAGGGCGTGGGTGACAAACGAGCATGGCAGGCGACCTGACAGGATATCATCCCTCAGCTGCAGACACAGGTAGTACCTGTGAGAGAAGAAATAAAAATGAGGGAAAGGTTTGGGAAGGCCTTCAGTCAAACCAGCCTGAGTCACACAGGCTCCAACAAGAATTCCGTCTGGTTAATCTGAGGCAGTTAGAGGCATTCCAGGGCTGATCAATGGAAAAAGAGAGAGGGATTACAGAAGCTTTGTAATCTGAGCAAATATGGCAGCAGAATTGTTACAACACCTTTATGTAAACACATAATAGTAACCTAAATGAGGGACTATCATCTGCAGAAAAACATGTGTTAGCTCTTTGATCTTGTTCTTTGATTGCCTCTGACGGCACGCGCTCAGGTGTTTCAGCGGTTATTTTAGGGAAGGCGTGCCAGTGTGTGTGTGCGTCAGTGTGTGTGTGTGTGTCAGGGTGTGTGTGTGCTACCTGGTAATGTCCTCTGTGAGCTGGGAGGGGTCTGGGGGATAGAACTTTACAGCGAAAGCAAAGTGCCACGGAGAGTCTGTGGGAGGAGACGAGGGGAGAACTATAGATAAGAAAAAACAGCCGACAGTACTGAGGAAGAAGTATTTGCACCCTTCTAGGTTTGCTCAAGGTTGGTTTTGCATTTCTGTCCCACTTGTATAATCTTTAATTATAAACTCATTTGAATTACGTTCCAAACATAACCCAAGTTAACAAAAAGGCGGTTTAGAATATTGTACTTATTGAGAGAAATTGAACTATTTTTAATGTATTTGAAAACAGAAAATATTGTGACTGACCTTAAAGGCAACATTTGTAAAATCAAATAATTTGTCTTTTATACAATTCTTCTAAACATAATTGTTTTTCTTCAGTCACAAAGGAGTTTTGTTCTTGCTTTAAGCGACTGTTTACATTAACAGCACATCATCAGAGGAATTTTAGTCCTGACTTTGATTGGGCCACTTCATTTAGTTGTTTTATGAGCCTTTCAAAGGTGAACTTGCAGAATAACTGAGGTTTACTTGGGCCTGAAGAATGGATATTCTTCTGCAGGATTTTTGTTAGATAGTTGAATTAATGGGTTTATCATTTATAAGCATCCTGGATCCATTTGTGGGTTTTGGTCAGCGGTGATTTTCACTTGAACATCTTACCTGATGTTTTCTGATTTCTTTTCTGCCAGGTATTTTTGTTAGATCATGATCTTTGACATAAACTGAGGAAGATGAAGCCTGCATTTCTCAAGGTGTTATGTTTTGAGTTGTTTGTGACCTCAGGGAGAATTCCATTTGCTCCATAAGTGATTGTGGCTTTTCACAAAACTGTCTAACTTTGTTTTTCTTTTTGTGCCTCTCATTGATGTGTTCTGGAGTCAAAAAATGACTTACAGTGGCATTCCTATCCAGACTGATTAGTGGATCTTTTATTCTTAATTTTTTTTAATATGAGGTTTCAATGTGTTCATTTTTTCAGACAGATTTAAGCAAACTGCAATCGAACCCCCGAACAAAACTTTATCTAAATATTGTTTTGTCCCTAAATAAATTTAATTGTTCGAAAACTAATATTAAAATTTGATCATCTAAAATATCTAAACTATTTCTACCCTAAGGAACATTTGGCACAATAAGCTGTTACCAACATTTTCTCCCCAAGGATTACATGGCGCAACATTGATGAAAACTCTTGTCATGCAAAAATAAAGTGTGGCCCTTTTTTTGCACATTCAATATTAATAAAAGGCTGATGGATATTGTTGGACTGATTGTAAATGATACATTTTCAAAATACCAGAAAAAATGTGCTCAAGACCATAATAAACAGCTTTTTAAAGAATTCTGAAATTAGACTAAATAGTTTAAAAATATTTTTATAATTATAATAGATTATAATTAACCCTTCTTTTACACTGCTCTGTTTTTTACAAGAAAAAAAATAGTATAAACAATTTTAAGGCTAAATCTACCAGGCCTTTGATTAATTTTAATCTTCATTTCAAGTGTGGCAAAAGAGCCGAGAAAATCTGAAAGCAAAAAAAAAACACTTTTTAACGAGCCCATTCTAAGTCTTTACCTGAGTCACATTTAAAAAGATAAAATATTCTTCTGAGAAAAGACACTCACTGCGCATCTGCTTCTTAATCTCTTTAGATGGGTCCAACCAGTTCTGAAAGACAAAAGACATCGTTCAGCCAGGGCGGTGTGAAAACATGGCTAATACACACCCTGGTGTCACATTTGCTTCTAATAATTGCCAACTCTGCTCCTAATGAAAGTCTCTCCATATGGTGAACAGTAACCAAAGCCTCCACCCTGCTGAGCCGTTCAGACATGCAACAAGCAGACTCAGCCCACCATTGCTGTGCTCAAAGGCAGTTACCTATCTGATCTCAGAACATCTGATCATGCAGTTAACTGTGTCTCTAATGGAGTACTGCTGCAGGAAGCAGCTGATGTGTACCCACTTGTAACAGCAGCTGGATCAGTCAATGCGTGCTAAATTTGTTATCAAAAACAGATGCAGTAAATATTTAATCAAACTGACTCAGACTGACACATTTAAAAAAAACATATTTGACTTAACAGAAAAAATAACAGATACTGTGTCTTAGAAAGGTTGTATTTTTTGTTTTGTTTTTTTCAAACCAAGAGATTAAATCAAATACATAAGGCAATATTTAACTGTAATGTGAGAAGAGGCAAAAATTTCTTAAAGCATGATGCTGCCACCAACTTATTTTCATGAAAGGCATTAACAACAATGGAACAGATTTTTAAAGATAATGTTCAAACGTGCATTTTAAATGACTATTAGCATAAAAAGTGTGATTAGTCAGAATCAGATCAAATAATTTCTTAATCTTCAGATTTTCTGGCTACTGTTTACAACCTAGAAGCAAAAGAAGCTCAAACAACTTGGAAAATCTCCCTGAGCTATTCTTTAAAAAAAAAATAGTATTTGTTAGTAACACAAAAACCAAAGCTATTAGTGAGGAGAAAAAAGGCATCAAGCGGTGATGTGGTAATTTAGAGATAAAGATGATTTAAACAAATCCTTTGTTATTTAGAAATTCAGCGCTTTATAAACTGAACAATCCATTCTTTTTTCCCCAGCTTTTATTGTCACTAGTACAGAGCAACAAAATTCACATCCCCTTGGGGAGCAATGCAGGGTTAAGGGTCTTGCTCAGGGACCCAGAGTGGCAGTCTGTGAGAGAGGAGCTCAAACTCAGAACCTCCAGATTCCAATGCCCTAACCACTAGGCCGCCACTCCCCTTAAATAATAACATCTAATAATCCTCATTTAAGACAGCTCAAGATTAAGAAGGATGCAATCTTCAAGGTTTGTTGGAATAAATGAGAATTCCTTGTGAGGAAAGCATTGTTTTTTTATGCCTGCAGACCCCCTTTGGTTCAGCCGTATATATGCTGTGTTAGTAGATATGTGTGTTGTTGTGCTGACTGTCTTGTTTGGTATAAGCTCAGAGGCAGAGAGCTGTCTCTTCTCTTTAAGTGTGTAATTTGTATTTAAAGTTATGATTACATGGCGGTACAAAGCCTATGACAGGAACAGAAGAGATTCCCCAGAGCTAACCAAAGCAAAGCAAGTCGCAGGCATCACATTAGGGCTTTAAGAGCTTGTCTCAACTATATGTTGATTCATTTAATTGAATTTAATGAGATGTTCTCTTATTTATTCACTCTAGTAAACATAAAAAGATTACTTTAAATCTCAAACCTCACAAAAAACAAACATCAACATCTACTTTTTTTTTTTTTTTAGAAATTCATTCAACTTTATTAACCTTTTTAAATTCCCATATTTAAATGAAGGTTTTAGTTTTTTTTTAGTTTTATCAAGGATCTATATTTGTAACAGGACTATGTTAGGTTTTAACAACTATTATTATATATATATTTTTTTTTATAAAAATCTATTTTTACATCTTTCTTTCAACCAAATTTACCAAATTTAATTTTGATTTAACATTTGAATTACTACAAGCTTAACTCTTCTCACAAACATGGCTCTTTACACAAGCTGTAACTCTTCCATGGTAAACACATTTTAAGCAGATTATAAAGCAAAAAAATAGGCTTAGACTTTGATAACTTTATTGTCAGTTTGTAAAGACTCTGTGTATACAAAACAAAATTTCATTTAGTAAAGCTTTTCAGGCAGTAAATACTTTAGACAGCATCAGTGTCTAAATTTTGTAAAATCTAATGTGACAAAAACCGAGTGCCTCTGTGATTAAAAATGTCTATTGTGTTGCATAGCCTTTTATGGAATTGCATTGAAATGTGTGATCCTGAATAATTAATAATTCATATTGACATTATTATCACACGTATATTATTATAAGCCGATGTGAAAATCAAAACAACCATCATATGTCTGATAATAATAGTATTTTTAAGTCATTTAACAAAACCATTTACTCTGTGTGAGTTCCATATCCTTATACGGCACCATAAAAACTGACCACACATCTTGTATTGCCTCTGTGCGTCATTTAAACATACTGTCACGCTATCACATTGCCCAAGTAATACCACTTACCAAACCCCTTCTTTACCCCAACTGAAATACACACACAAACAGCAGCAAGAGGGGAATATACACATTTATAGTATTATTGTATTTTATTAAATGCAACATTACTGACTCAGGTTTGTATTGAATTGGTCAGTACCAATGTGGATGCCAATATGTCAAATATGCCATTTTAAATTAGGGACAAACATTCTAAAAGGATCCCAATACTGCATCAAACTGCAACACAATAAAAGCTCAATCAGTGGGAGCAAGATGTGAGTTAATTTTAGCGACAAAATATCAATTGCTAGTTCAGAACCCTTGATACCATAGTGAACAGGATGCCATATATGCAGGGCAAAATGTAGATGATGGCTGTAAAATGTGTGTTTTAAAGCAAATCCAACACATTTACTTTGAAGAAGTATTATACTAAAACTCAGTATTGCAAATGCATTTTCGGAAATAACTCATATCAGGTGGAAAAGTCTTGATCAGGACATCCTAAGTTTGAAACAATCACAATAAAAAATATAAAAAGAAAACAATTACTTCAATTACTATGATATTTTTAATTACTTCAATTACTATGATATTTTTTCTAACTCCATTATTCAATTTTATCACTTTACATGTATTGCGTCAGTTTCACGGAGGATAATCACTGTAGGTGAACTGCCTCTTCCTTGTGTCCCCTGTGTTACGAATACCCACTCTCTATATGAATAAAAAACCAACAGAATTATGATGACAAATTTTATTTTTCTTAGTTGTTTTAACCTAAACTGTGGTAACATTTCAAAGACGGAAGCTGATTTAAACCCTTATAAGTCTACGTTGGTCTTCAATTTGCTGTTAGTTTATAGCTATCTTTTTTTTTTTTTTTTTAAAGGTATGTAGTCTGGGTATAATAAAAACTTCATGACAGAAACCTACGGTACTTTGAAAGATCCAAGTTTATTTCTTTCCTGATTAAATTTCTCTAGCAGTAAATTTGCAGCATAACTCATTATTTTCTCGTTATTTTGAATCTGTGTTCAGGCGCAGGGGGCAGAGGTGGAACAAAAAAAATGCAGCTTTTTTTAAATCCAGAAACTAATCACCAAGGAATAAAATCATGCAACATCTTTTTAACACAGAGAAAAGATCATGAAGAGCCCATAAGTAATCAAAAAGCAAACAACCAAGAAAGATGAGCGGGTTTTAATTCATTTGTTATTTTTGCTCCGTGTGCTAACACCCATGTTTGCTGAGAGCAACAAGGTTCTGAGCCGCCTGTGGTGCAAAAGCTGACAGTAATCTCTCGAACGCTGAACGCTACATAGCAGCTGCTTGCTACCGCTGACAGATCTTATGTCAGCACGTTCCACATCAGTCAGGGTTAAAGCTGCATGTTAATAGTGTAACATCTAGTCCGGAGACCAACTGGCAGAGGGCAAAGACTATATCTTAGCAAAATGCCTTTTGCTAATTGTTTTATCTCTGCATAAAAGCAAAATAATCTTTAATAACTAACAATTAAATGCTTTAATCTATGTTTCCAAATTCATTTTTAAGCAGCCATTTGGGAAAAAATATTCTCCTGAAGAGCAAAGATTCAATTCTCATTCCTCCAACAAAGATAGAGAAAGGCCCTGCTTGGTCTACCTATCAGGAGAGACCTCAGAAAGAGGGCAGCAGCTGTGCTCTGATAAGCCCATCTTTGATGACACCAAATCTATAAATGTCAGCCAAATCTTTAGCTGCAAAAGAGGAAGGAGAAACATCTCCAGTTCAGTACTATTGATCTTTTAAACATGTAAAATAAATCTAAGATCATGCTCCAACAAACGTGTAAACATCAAGGGACAACTGATCAGCTGACACAGCTTGTGCAGGCTGATTAGGGAGAGAGAGGACATGCTCAAGGTGTTAAAAGGGACACAGTCTTGTCATCTTTCCAGACTTCAAAAGCCATAATGTTTCAGTGTATCGGGCCATGCAATCACGAACCTGCCTGAAGGGAGCCTCCTACAGATCAAAACCAACATCAAACAAGGAGCTAATGGGAGAGCTGACAGTCAGGACCCACCAGAGTGGCATCACACAAGCGAATATATCATAATTACCCTCATATCTTTATTATGTAAAAGCAAGGATCACAAAGAGATGTGTGGAAATATCAAAATTATTAACGGGCTGACAGAAGGGTCATGCAGGAAAACAGGAGGAGCAGAAACCTCACTACAGAAACAAAGGAATTGTGGAAGAAATGGTTTGAAAAAAAATGTGTCCAACCTCAAAGGTATATTACCTCACAGAGTATCTTAAAGACACTCGATGTGTGGAGGGTAGAGTTGGAAGTTTAACAGTTTGAGGTCTAATTTGCGGTTGAAGACAGCACTCTGCACTGGGTTAAATTGGGTTAAACCAACTACTTCAACCCCTACACCAAGTAAAACCAAGTGAAAATAGTTGGACCTTAATTGAAAATGAACCACACCCAACTGCAGCTGATCACTTAAGCCTACGTCAAACTCAATCAATACAGAGTGTGGTGTTTAAATGCATCCTGCAGGAAAACTCATTGTTACACATGATTATATAACATATTTAATTTAGTCATGCTGGCAGAGCAGAGACACAGTATATCAAATGGGTTGGTACTGATATCAACCAATGCAGCTTCAGATATTATTTGGTTGAGAAAACAGTTTTGAAAGAAACAGCTTTCTGTTGCAGATGCTTAGATGGTAAACATCTGCAAGTATGGCCTTTTATCACTTAGATAAAACCAATTTCAGTTTGCATTAGTTTAATTGTTTCATAAAAAAAAAAGCTAGAGCTAGAACTCAGGGTCCATCTGACTTGCTGTTCAAACTGTTTTCTCTTCTCTCTAAAACTCCTTCCTGCTACCAAAGCATCTTTGCCAACTCAAGTCAATAAAATTAAAGCATTATTTTTTTACTGGCAGCTACGGAAACAAAAGCAGAGACAGGAGTCAAAACTGAGCTCACTTTCATAACCAGTAACAAACATCATTCAGAGGGTATGCAGTTGATTGTTTTGCTGTTCTTAACTGACTCCCAGATATAAGTAATTAACATTTAGCTAAACTGAATGTCTGAAGAACACAACAAATGTCATGTTCTAAAAACTATGGGCTAATTGGATATCTGCAAACTTTCTTTTTTTTTTATTTACATATACAGTGAGGAAAATAAGTATTTGAACACCCTGCTATTTTGCAAGTTCACCCAGTAAGAAATCATGGAGGAGTCTGACATTGTCATCATAGGTGCATGTCCACAGTGAAACATAATCTAAAAAAAATAAAATAAAAAAATCCAGAAATCACAACATATGTCTTTTTAAACAATTTTTTGTATATAGCAGGCTGTTCAAATGTTTATTTTCCTCGTTGTATAAGTTCTCAATATTGGTACACACCAAAATAAAATAGATTGTAGTTGTTCTTAAATATTGCTTTAGCTTATTAGCTTCCAAGTCTAAAGTCACATTGCTACATATATAACAAAAACTTCCAGAAGTGGTCATTTTGAGCCAACCTGTCGCATCAGTTCTTCAAAGTTCTCCATTTTCATTCATTAGCCTTAGACCATTGAGGTTTGATTCATTCCATTAAATGATTTCTTCCAGCAGAGCAGCTTTCCCTCTCAGAAAAATGTCTATAACTACATTTGATATACACAGTCCTATTGCAAAGAGAAAATTAGGCCTTTTATTTTTTTCTTCAATTGCAAAGCTCATTCAAGGGCCATTTTTATGCAGGCGGGAATGAGTTTTGAAAATTCCTCATTTTATTCATCTTTGATGGATGGTGCACCCAGGAGAGTTGAACAAGGTATAGGCGAGAGGAATACTGATTGTTAACAGAGCAATGAATCTGTACCCTGATATATCCCAAGAGATTGTTTTGGTATTAAATCCACTGACCTTCTGGGTGTCTGTGTCGGCAAAGGTCAGGCCGAAGTAGTCCTTCTCCAACAAGTTGAGGTGCTCGCACACCATGTCCATCAGGGTCTGTCCTTTGGAGTGCTTCTGCTGACAAAAAAAAAGAAGACACCAAAGGGTCAAGAAAAGCAGTCAAAGGTTTATGGTTTGTGAGTCTTGCTTTTGTTTTGCCATGAGCTAGTTATTTTTTTTCTTGAAACCAATATATTTTTCAAGCTCCTTTTTAATGGACTATATTGGCTTCACTTTTATTTTATGTTCTTTTATAGGTCATTTTGCTTTATGTTTATATTTTACACCTTGTTTTGTGTCCTTAGACTTTGTTTCCTATTAACTACTCTGCTATGCTTTCTTGTACATTTTCTGTATTTAATGAAAGCTATACTCTCTTTTTGGTAGGGGAAGTTTTTTCCTGTTTTCATTTCCAAGAG
>NW_015150865.1:577151-654255 GCF_000732505.1 Cyprinodon variegatus
TCTGCACCTGATCCTGTCTGCTCCTGTGCGTGACCACCGGGTCATGCTTCTGGTCCCAGTCAGACTCTGAACCCTCCTGGGAGCCTGTGGATGCCTGGAAGTCTGGATCCTGCCACCTGTTTCTGTTCCTGTCTGTTCTGGATTCCTGACCAGGATCGGCTTCCAGCATGACCTCTGGGACTGCAGCACTTGGGGACATTCTTGGTCTGGACTGCTAAACCAGGTAAGTGACCAATTCAGATAATCATCTTCCGTCCGATGATCGTGGTCACTTACCTGTACTTCTCCCACTACAGAGTGTCTGAGATTGGGCGGTGCCCCACCCCCCCGCCTGCAGTGTCCGCGAGCCACAGCTCCGCTTTTTTTATTTATTTATTTACTAACGTTTGAACTTTCCTACTGTCTGTCTCTCCTTGAATACTGGGTCCATCTGTCCTCGGTTCATGACAGATACTTTGTCTGCTCTAAGTCTGTATAGTTTATGTTCCAAACAGGAGCAACAGAGGAACTTCTACAGACTGATGAACTTCAGACGTCTACAGTAAAATCTATCCAATCACTACGGAAGGATTATTTTCTTCTAAAATTAACATTCTTTTTGGCTACAGGTACAAGTCGAGAAGAAATCAAATAACAAAAAAAATCTTGCTAGTGCAATCAGAAGCTGGTTTGAATGGTGTATGAAACATGAAAAAAATAAGTCTTTTCAACATTTTCCTTTAATTTTAGAGGGTAAATTTAATAAAGGACCCTTTTTAATAGTTAATCAAGTCATCTGTGAAAACCTGTTCTTTGCGCTGTACCAAAAGCTGCTGGCGATAAATAATCAGAACCCATCTTTAAGTTCTCTCAATTATTTCGCAATCATGCTCTTCATTAGAGAATTGTGGAATCCTTCCAGCTAGTTAGTGGGTACTCGTCATTTTATGACAGAGCACAGACTCTGAGTAGATGTTGCAGGACAAAAGTTAAGCTTTCAGTAACTACACTTTAATGAGGTATAACTGCAATGATGTAAGAAGGTATATTCAAAATTTCCATTACTTTCTAACACAGTTTAAGGTTCTTCAGCATTCCCAATTTAAAGCTAGATTTCTGTCATGTAATTTTTCAAAGATCTGTTTAACTGATTTGAACCTAGCTCTGTTTTTCCATCAATCAATTAACCACCCATCCATCCATCTTTAGACCAAACTAACAACTTTTGTTGTTTGCAATTCAAGTTTATAATAAAGTTGAATATTTTAAATCACCAGCACTGGTAACAGGTTTTATGTGACAAAAATCATCATAATGGCTAAGACAAGCCTATAACTAAAGAATTGCTTCATGCAAGAGAAAACTAAGTTAAGGTCAAGCTTTCAAACTTAAAGGTCTAAGTTCAGGGGTAATTGTTGTAATCATAACTCTTGCACCGTTTTATTCAACAAGTTGGTATTTATGTAATAGTTGTTGACAGAGCGATACATTCTGTTTGAAAATGCGAGGCACAGAACACGGAACAGGGTGGAATGGGTGAATTGAATTATGACTTAAATCTCATATTTCTGCCACACTGCTAAAAGATTAGTTTATTAAGTTATCATTTAACAGGCTAACATCTAGTGGCAAACCAAGCTGAAAGCATCATTTTCTCTTGAGTGTATGCTTTCAAACACCAATGGAACATTTTTGCAAACAGAAATGCATTAGGATTCTTTTTTGCCACTATTCTAATGTGATAGAAGCAAAAAGTCATTAAAAGATTATATTCCTGTATCTGGGGCTACATTATATGGTCATATTGATTAACAAACTCAGGTAGCTGTGGAAAAAAATCATTAACGTTTCGATTATATTTTTTTGTTGTTTTTCTGACTTATAACTCTTTAAACTGGAAACTAAAAAATCCAATCAAAATGAAATGCATATTTTTGCTTGTGCAAACCTTTGTGCAAATTCTAGAAATAAGGACGTAGACAAAAAAGAATTTGGCCTAAAGGGGTCAAGATCAATAATGTTGGTGCAACGGTATTTCCATGGTTTCTCTGAGCCTTAGGCATGGAACAAATTCATAAAAACCTAATATCAGTGCTTTCAAACACTCTGCTTACTTCAAAGCTGCAAGCAGTTACAAAAGGTTGTATTTATAGGATGATAAAACAGTTTTAAATCCAAACCTCAGATAGAATTTGTTTAAAGGTTTTTACCAAAAATATTGTTACAGTACATCTGTCTTCACACAAAAGGAAACCTACTTCATTCTATTCATGCACTCATTGGCTTCAGTTAAATATAGAACAAAGACGTCTATGTTAGTGTTTACACCTAACATCTAACCACACAGTTTTATACTCTCACACATGCTTCCTTCTTTTGTGGCTCCTTTGTGCACTGACAGTAAAATTGGGCTAGCAGTTGCCAGGGAAACAGATGCAGTATTATTCTTCTGCTTACTTGTTCCTTAATATCCCAAGGGTATGCCAAAAAAGTGTTTTAACTATTGTTATTGTGTTAAAGCAACACTTGGCGAATGGATAGAATATTGAATTCCAGCATTGTTGATGGGAAAATGGAACAAAAATTTGCAATGTGGAAAACTCAATTCTGCCTAAAATAGCCCAGTGGCATAGCCCAGCCTGGTTTGACCACACATGGAAGGTAGGTGTGGCGCCTCCGCTCCTGGCCAGCTGCCGAGGAGAAGCTCAACAATATATCTGTGACAAACAAAATACCCCAGGAACACAGCACCTCATCTGAAGAGAGCACTTGTGGTGCCAACCTCCTCTTGGCAACCTAAACAGCAAGCCTGGAGGCAGGAGGGAGGATCAGGAGAGACGGACAGGAGGTTCCACCCCTGCATCAACAGGCTGAAGCCAAGCTGGCTGTTCACACTTCATACTTATGTCTCAGGCTGTCAATAAGTAGGGCATTTTATATACAGTTCTATGCAAAAGCATTCATACCATAGAACCTTTTCACAGTTAATCACATTACAACAAACCTTGTTTGCTGACATCTACTGAGAAGTGTCTGTATCAGCTTTACAAACCTGGAGACAAAAACTCTTCATCTGTTCATAATCACTCTAGTCAACTGATAACTGGGTAATTAAATTCTCTTAGAAAAGTTTTCCAGCAACTTTTGACATTCTATCACATAAGACATACAAATCTGGAAGGTGTACACATATCCATTCACAATCTGTGACTTCATTGATTTTAGAACCATATTTTGCTCCAACTACAGTTGAAATGTATGGCCAACTTTTCTTTCCCAAAGGGCTAGAGCATTGTCAGATTGGATGTAGAGAATCTGTGAACATCAAGCATACAGTAAAGTCTTGCCAATGACCTAAGCTAAAATAAAAAATACTGATTTAAATTCCTCTTGTAGTACTGTTATGACATGCCTGCCAGTATGTTGGTCCTTTTTTTTTTCTTTTCTTTTTTTTTTTGCTAGTTTGCATAAAAATCAGAATGCAAGAATATTATATAAGAAAGTTTGATTCAAACATCTTTCACTTCCTGTGACTGTGCAGTTGCCAGGGTGGGATACTAATCAAGAAGAGCAATTCAAACAGAAAGGCTTAGTAACATCAAACCTAATGGAACAAGGATATTGTACTGTATGAAGATGCCCGAATGGATTTCAGAATGTTTTCAGGGAGCTGAGAAAGATGACGGTATACATGCAGCTCTTCTGATAGTCCAAACTCACAGGTCGCCCTGCCCCCATCATCATGGCACACACTTAAACCTCATACACTTGTGCAAAAAGTATCCCCGGTAGTGTTCTTGCACTATAATAACATTGCTCTTCTATTTTCTCCTTGGCTGCACCTAGCTCGCAATCATGTAACCACTATAGACTTTTTTAGCACCCAGTTAGTGGTCTCTGCAAGCGGCTTTACAACAGTAGAGAAAAAAAGCCCCATAGGGAGCCCATGCTTTAAGAGGTTTTTCAGCAAAAAATTCAAACCGAAAGTAAAACACTGCTTATTAGATCCTTTAATGTTGCATACAGATATAATTGGCTCCTGATTCCATTTAACAAACCGCAAAGGGACCAAACTTTCATAAACTATGCCAATATGAATTGGATTAGGTGATGTACATCAATACGGTAAAGATGAGAAAAAATTCTTAACCTGTGTGTGTGTTTCTTTGCAAATACATGCAAAGCACTGCACACCAATAAATCTCTGCCTATAGAGCTCCTGTTTAATGCACAGAGGCTGGGACTTTCCTGGCAGACTTATTGTGTGTAAGATTTGCTTTTGCTCAGATTCTGTGTGAGGGAGTAGAAAACACTCAGCCTGCACAGAAACAGCTTGAGAAATTACTGTCCAGAACCCTCCACACTCCAGTAATTGGATATTAATTCTTTCCAGTAGAATCCAGCAAAGTTATTTTTAAAGAAAGCGATAAAACTGTTCAACAGGAGCTGTTGTTACTGCAGGTCAGAAAAAATAAATCCCACTGAATTTATCTCAATGAACTCCCTCACATCTTCTTTGCTCTCAGTTCCTTTCAAGGCAACTGCAAATTGCTCAGCTTCACACAGTTGCACATTCAGTGGGAGATGAAGACCTGGTCCCTGCAGTGTAGTAATGTCTAACACTTTGAAGGATCAGCTCTACTGGTGACTTCGCATAGAACACACAAGTCAAAATGATGCAGTCAGAAAATGCAAATCCCACTTCAACAAAATGTGTATATAAATTACTGGTCTCCATTTAGCATACCTCAATTTCTCCCTCATACTCCGAGGAATCCAGCAGTGCCACCTTGAAGGGGGATGTTTTAAGGCGTTTGGAGCCTCTCTGAGGGGATTTCAGGTTCTTGTTCGGGGAGGTCTTCTCGGATGTGTCCTCCGTTTCTCTGTGTTCCTCAAGGTGCCTGGAGTTCTGTTCCTTCATGTGTAAAAATTAAAGAGATCAGGAAAAGAAACATACATGAGTGGGGCTTTAAAATGAATATAAGCTTTCATCTCAATGAAAAATGAAATGGGATGTTTTTTAATAAAACACAACTCTATTGCAGAAGATACATAACAAACAATCAGTTAAAAATCAGAGTAATTCATTTAGAAGTAGAGGTGTAAGAAATACCCTGTAAAATTTTTAGTTCGATCAGCCACTGTCTGTCAGAAACTTAAGATCTGGGATCTTTTTTTTTAATTCACAACATGCACATTAATCAAGGCAATAGATCTTGATAAAATGTGAAATGAAATGTAAAATGTGTAAACATTAATTCTGTTTTATAGTACAGGTCCCAGGCCTAAACAGGGCATAACTACTGAGAGAAGCTGTTAGAGGATGTCTAGCATCCTAATTAGCTGATAAACTCAAGATGTGAGGAAATGAAAATGAAGGCTACCAGCCATCTCCATTGTGTACATTACAAATTATTCTGTTCACAGACCCAACCTGATCTTTTTACCTAAAAAAAGAACTGGACACATCTATGCCTCTAAATCAGATGCTTGCTCTTTAGAATCAAAGCCATTATTTCCCATGAAAAAGAGAACAAGAATATATAAGAAAAAGTTATAATCCACCAGGATTACACGAAAAGCCAGGAGATATATTATGTACATGTATTTTTCATGTAGTAAGTGCTCTGATCACTCCAGTAAAGTTTTCTGACTGTTCTGTATAGAAACAGCTTATAGTTAATACCTACATTAACTTTAAAAATAAATAAATGCATTAAATAAATAAAACTTGCCCAGACAAATACTTTATTTTAAACTGAGGCTTCCCGCCTGTATGCGAGGAGCTGCTGCTAGGAACGACTACAACATAATATTTCAACGTAGCACCTTGTGCTTTGATGTGTACTTGCACTTGAAAACATCGAAAAACCCTTTTTTCCCCACTCATCAAAGCAAATAAAGTAAATCCACACTCTCAATTGCATCTGCCAATGTACAGAGACTAGCAAAGCAATTTAGATGCATACGAGGGGCGTTCAATAAGTAATGCCCCGACCCACTTCCAGATGTTTGATTGAGCTGAAGTTTTGCATGTGATTTTATTTAAATCTCTATAGATTAAGTAGCAAATTACAGCTCTAAACTTTTTGTGGTTTCTGACTTACAGGTTTTTGAACTGAGTAAAGTCTGAAATGGAGCCTGATGAGTGTCGAACAGTGATCTGGTTTTTCTATTGAAAAGGACTCGCACCACAGGAGACTTTTGATGAAATTAAAGTAACTTATGGAGATGATGCCCGTTATATGACCTTGCAAAATGTTTTACAAGGTAATATTATGGGACATTATCACTATAAGACACTTTTATTTGATCAAAAGTCTCCCATTGTGCGTCTTTTCAAATGCAAAAACTCAGACTTGACTCAGTTTTAACAGCAGTAAATCAGAAACCACAATTAGTTCAGAGCTGTAATTTGCTACTTAATCTATAGAGATTTAAAATACTTCACATGCAAAATTTCAGCTCGAATAAACATTTGGAAGCGGGCCAGGGGCATTACTGATTGAACGCCCCTCGTACATGCTGCTCTTTGCGAGTTGTGCATTGTGCTGTTCTTGACATGTAGCTGGATACAAGACACTGTGCAACCAAAACTGTTCAGTCATGTGAAACAGCATAAAGACAACTATGTAAGGGAGCTATGAAAAGCGTACCGGTAATACAACACAGAATAAACATGATTCACAATGAAGCAAAACAAGAATCTATGCACAAAACATAAAGCCTAAAATCACAACAAAGGTTTATGTAGATCTATTTAGTTAGAGATTAAAAAACATGAGCAAATAAGCAGTTGTGGCTCAATAACTTTCAAGGTGTGAAGTTGAGTCTCAACACTGTTTACCAATAAAAAAAAAGGATTCAAAGCAAGATATATAAATTTGACCAAACTCCTAGTACTTTTCTATTCTAGCTCCTTTTTTCATCTTCTTATCAAATGAAACTATAAGAAATGAAACAAACGATATCTATGAAACCGAGATTTCCAAGTAAATGGCAGCTTTCTAAAACTTTTGAAAAAATAAAAAATAAAACACATCTTCTTCTTTCCCTTTGGTCTTTTGTTTACCTTTACATAAATCTAATGGCCTTGCACAACCCACACAGTTATACGCATTGATTTGCATAGATATACATGTGGAAATGGGAGTGAATTGTTAGATTCACTTGTGTCAAATCTTTAATGTAGACTTTGAAAGTTAATAAGACATTTGCAGATGTACAATCAGCTGTACTTTCTAACTGAAATATTATTAAAACTCCCTAAATACTGAACACACTAATGGATGTTTCTTTCAATGTGATGCAGCTTTCCACAGACCATCTCCAGTGAGTGCACTTTAAATACCCTGTTGATGGAGTTGTGACTGGACTGATTACTAATGGGTTTAAAAGGTGTTAGGATTCCTGCAAGGCTTCAGCCGATTAAAAAAAAACACAGCATAAAGTTCTAATTTCCTTCTAAATCCTCTGCTTTGAGTTCCCTACTGTGCCTGTGATACATCATCTTCCATCATAATTGCACTATTACTGTTGGATATAAACTTACTCTGATAGTAGTCACTTTATTTTAGCATGCAGATGACAGGAAAAAAAATCACCAACAGCCAACCTTAAGAAAAAATAGGAAAGTTGCATGCAGTATTTCCCTGAATTAAAAAAAAAATTCCTGTTGTAAATCACTCAGTAGAATTAGAAGTTGCTAAAGAAGTTCCATCCTACCTTTCTCATGCTATTTTTCAGTCAAACGGCAATGCACTGTTTGCTCTAATCCCAACTCTATCAGTGAATCAAAAACCTAAGTGCATCTCCAAAGTGAAACCTAATAGGTAAACTTGCCTGAAAGATGAATTCTCTTAGTAAGTCCACAAACATGAAAATGTATGAGATTTTATTTCAGCCACTCACATTGCCGTATTATAGCTTAAAGAGTGACACATAGCTGTGACAAAAGCAAAATCTGCCAATCCCACAGCCAGAGCAAAGTAAACATAACAGCAGAGGGGGATGTTTGCATAGCTGCTGCTATCATGCATATTTTGTCAGAATCCAAGATTTTATCTTTAAAAGAGGAAAGCAAGCATATAAAGGTGTGTTTTTTTAATTATACTGAGTGGGCACTAGGTTTCACCATGCCCAATCCCACCTTTCCCCGAAAACAGATTCAACCAGAGAGGGCCAATATTAATAATGTATAGAACTAAACTAAACTCATATTATCAGTAAGGTTTTTCCAACTTACCCTATTAGGGGGGAAATTAAAAAAAAGAAATAAGAAAATTTCATAGTGTGGTTATTAAAACAGATAGTCGAGTACCAGACAAGTATTGCTGATGCATCTTTTGAATGTATTGCAGCGTCATCACATCATGTTGACTTAGCAATAATTGCCCACTATTCTTTGCAAAAGTTCAGCTATTCCTGGCAGACTAGAAATGCATCTTGTATTCTTGTGTATCACGGATAGAACTATAAATTCTTAACAAGGCAATTCCAAAACATAGGTCTTCTAATGGTGAAGCTTTGTTAATAACAATCTACGATTTAGGTTGGTGTAGTACTAAAAGTTTATTTTAATTTTTCGATCAGAAGAAAAGGTTTGAACTAACAATTGTATTCTGAATTTCATAACTCTTTTCATATTGAGCAAATTTCCAGCTCAACATGAAAAATCTTACTATCTAACCTCAAAGGCTAGACATATATTTAATTTTGGAGAATGTTGTTATACACAACAAACAGCCTTCAGTAATTCCTGTCTCTGCTCATGTGATGTTGAGGTACACATCTTAGCAGATTCCTTCAGTAATTTAGACATTTAGTTTTTAGTAATCATTTGCATCATATTTTCCCTGCTTCTTAATGTTTTTACATCTAATTCATAGTATTTTCTTTTACACCCTTCTCCTGACTGACACCTTTTGACATTGAGATCCTTCTGATGATTTGGGTGCCCCCCTGTCGGGGCTTTGCTGAGAGGTGGAGCAATAAAAATGTTAAGGCACATTAGAGCAGTTGAACTTTTGGGTTAACTTGTCTTCAGGCTAGGCCTTTACAACATGTACAAAGACTCTTATTCAATATTATTTTTACTGGTTAGTGGTCACAGCTATGAAATTTATAAAGTGCCAGTCATGTACTGTATGTGACCACACCTTTAAAACAGGAGTAGGTACATGGAAAACACTTAGATCATCAAAGCAATATAAAAAGTCAAAATGTGGTATGCTGATAGGCTCCTACTAATAAACTAAATAACAAACTATAAGTCAAATTCTTATTTAAAAAGCTATTCAATGCAAAATAGTTCAAAGCTCTGCAAAAATCCGATAACACCTTATATTAATATATTTTATTTTTTATAAATAGTACAAAGCCTTAAGTAGTTTGATAAAATCCTAAAAATGTAAAATGTTTTGAAGTTATGCTAAAGGACCCAAGTTGCAGCACTAGAGTAGAGTATCTATGCTTTCCAAAATTCCTGTGAGAAACAATGCCCAATTAGTGGTTGTGTTGTGGTGGATCCACACAGATTGCATGTACAGTGCATAACAGGTGCACAGTGGATTGGACTGCTCTATTCAAATGAGAAGACTGCTTGTGCTAATGGCAGTTTGGGGAAGCAGGGTAGCTATAAAAGAACTATGACACTATTGAGCTGGAGGTAACTATGATGTTATATAATAACATTATTAATGATAATAGTATTTAAAATGCACCTCATATAACAGCATCTTGTATATAAGTGTTACAAAACAACAGTAAAATACTTTAAAAAATGAAAGTAATTAGATATTGATTAACCAGGATAAAACCTGAAAAACTTAACTGAAAGACAGTCATCCAAGAAGCATCAACTAAGCTCTAAACAGCTGTTGCAGGGGTGAAGATCTCCTTCAAAGTTGAGGCCATGGTTCTTGACCTGAAAAGAGGGGATTGCCCTCTTAAGGTCAGAGGAGGGTTCGTGCCTCAAGTGATGGAGTTCAAGTATCTTTAAGTTCCAGTAACAAGGTAAGGAAGATGTTGCTGTTGCTGGGTGGCTGGGCTCTCCCTTAGAGGTAGGGTGAGGAGCTCAGCCATCCAGGAGGAGATTGGAGTGGAGTAGCTTCTCCTCCACATGGAGACGATTTAGCACGTTGGCTCGGACTGTTTCCAGACACGTCTCACCTGGAGGAGGCCCAGGGAATAGCCCAGGACTGGAGGGACTATATCTGTCTGTAGGCCCTGAAACTGCTTGTGCTGTTGCCTTTCTTCCCCACATTTAGCAGAAGGCCAACTTCAATTACCTCTGCCAATTTTCCTGTATTATACAGAAGCTCTCCATAAGTGCATCCAGACATAATTGTATTTTGTGATAAAGTGACGGAGGGCTGGAAACATAATCCTGTAGCTCCAACATGGCATTGTTGGAAAGATTATATGTCTTTACTATCTTAATAAAAGACAGCCAAAATAGATGAGAGGCCATGGCAAAACCTGGAACAAGTCTACCTGGGGTCGTTTTAAATATTTACAGATACTGAAAGACTGCTTCTGAGAGTGCTTTACAATTATGTTAAACTTGTGTACATCAGAAAATAATAGAGGATCAAGGCTATTTGAATGCTGGCCCTCTTTTTAAAGAGCATTAAGGAGAAATGTAATTGGTAACAAAACATATTAAGTCAAATACCTTTACATACATTACCTCCCCCAGCAGTACATGTCCATAGAGGCTTTATGTCAACAAACTGCAGGATTTTACTATGTAAACGTAATTTACAGCACTACATTACAATATTTGTGTTATACTTGTTCGTTGCTCAAACAATTTTCAGATATGCAAAAAAATAACAGTAACTTCAATAGTAACACACACAAAAACTGTGTTGCTTTTATCACTGCATATTTTTGGTCATTGAAAGTTGCATGACTGCTACTTGATCTACATTGAATATTTTGATTAAACTATTAAATGTTTTTCAAGTATACATAATGAAGGGCTTAAAAGACCTAGTTCTGTATTACACTCCACAATGTTGCATTTTATTTATTGCACCTAAATTTCTTCTTTATTTAATCGCTTTTAAAATCAGCTGATTTTGATAGCCGATTTGATATAAAACACAAGCTAACACCATTATCTTGTGTGGAAGTATATGCACCATTGTTAGCACAAAATTAATGAAATGGTTATATAAAAAATGTTTTATTGATCCTCTTATTTATTGCAGCTGCTCACAAAATGGTAACATTAGGATTTCATTTTAAAGAAAATTGAATAATCATTTATTATTGCTAATTTCCACGTGGGGGGGGCACCAAGTTTTTACTCATGGCCCCCTAATGGCTATCATTGCCTGTCACAGGCATTTTTGCAGCTTCAGGTTCTCCTTGGATGAGCTAATTATAGCTTGCAGAGTTTGACCTTAGTTTTCCTGCATAGTGGATGTCTGCTCTGCTATTATCATTCAACTCTGCTCCATCTTGTTTAAGACACTTAAAGAGCCAGGAAAAGATCACAGCAATGATCATTTATTTCCTCTGCTTTTTCTCACTCCTCTGAAGTTCCCTCTGATTGATGTAATGATGGACACTACACGTCTTACTTCAGGTACAGGGTTTTTATGATAGCTCAAACTGTTACTCTGGAAAAAAAAAATTAATAAATAAACAAACATTACAAAGTGCAGAACATATTTTTTTTTTTTGCCTTTTTCTTTTTCACAATGGCACTGCAAAGCACATGAGTGCAAATGCACCGATAGGCCTGCCTTTCAACTTAAGCCATCAGCATGAATAAGTAGCCATTTGCTCACTTAAAGGTAAATTGGTCAACATGCATTTTAAAAGCCTGCTTTGAGCCAAAAAAAAACCTCTATATAAATGAGCAGTGGGGTTGCCACCTAAGAGTATACTAAGAAAACAGACTGTTTAAATACTCTAAACCTTAACAAAAAAAAAAATCACATTTTTTTTTCAGAATTTGCCTTTTGAAGTATTTTCTCAGGTTTGCTCTGCCAACCTGTTCTTCTATTTCTTATTGCACGTCATATACGTTGACACACGGACAGAATATTCTCTCTTGCCTGCCTCTCCAGCCTCTCTGTCATGCCTGTTCTTACCACAACACCCAACCACATTTTTTTGTGTAATTTTGCACCTGACTTTTAAGGGTATATAGCATAAAAGTCTTGATCTATATAATATGTACAGTAGATGAAGAAACTGCTTCCGTTGTTATCAGATTAGATAAATAATACTGTCATTGGTAGGTAAATATATCTGGATATCTGAATATCTTGTGCAAGTTAACAAAAGTACATGGTTAGTAGATCAGCTTTGTGCTCTATGATGTTTGTAGTGTTTCATACCACTGGTCTCTATTTATTCACTGGATTGCTGATAGCCGAGAAAAAAAAAAAAAAAAAAAACTACGGAGATGCACCATAAAAATGCCTGTGTGTGTAGCATTTGGCTACAAAAACAAGCAGTTTGCCAGCTGTGGGAAGACGTTTCACAGGTCATTTCACAGCCAGTACCAACAGAGCAACAGGTAATTTCACAGTCAGTAGGTTTACTAACCAAGAAAATCCATATATACGCCGATGTATATCATAGTCAAGTATGTAGCGTAACATTAGTCTGGCCTTCTCGGACTGATTCGAAGATATTGACTGAGTTAGCCATCGACATTGTGTCTAACGTTAGAAAAAAGAAAGTAGAGTAAATAGAAAGTAATTCACAGTGAAATGTAAATGTAGTAATTCTTTATTAAGTGAATGTCGCTGTTGTTTTTGTAGTGTTTGTTGTATTTCTCATTTGAAAAACTCATGTGCTAAAACGTATTCTATGTTATATTGTTGGGAAAAAAAGCAACTCAAACATTTTTAAAGGCTAATGCACGAACACAGCATAAAAGTAGATGGCCTCATGCATGCAGAATTTGCAAATAGGAAAATTCTACAGCATTAACAGACATATAATTTTGGCACATCTGAAATATTATGCTCAATTAACACATTAATTTTGCTGTGATGGATTTTTATAATATGTTATATTACATGATTTATAGACTTCGCTGACTTCATAATGACTATGCAATGTGATGTGCCTATTTTGTTTTATCAATAGTTACTGTAATCTACCTATGCTATTAAATAGCAAGTGTGTGTCCAAGTGATGAATTTATCTTTATTTTAGTCTCCCTGAAAATGGGAGAACGTCATTGTTGTTTGATGCTGTTCCACACATATTGTTTACATTGCAACCGGTCTAACTAGGGAGTACCAATATGGCAGCAGGTGGCTTCAACCCACCCTGTACTACCAACAGGCTATCAGCAATCCTGTGAATACATTAAGATCAGTGTTTTATACACACAATGTCCTCTTAGTTACATTGAAAGTTATGATATTGCCTCACTGACCTGCTTAGCCATCTTGTTGTCAGAGGAGGATTCCTGCATGTCGGCTGCTGCCCCCTGCTTTCAGGGAGGCCCGTCAGGTTGCTACCTTCTCCTTCAACTTAAGGTCCACCTTAGCTGCTTAGTGAAGTAACACCAACCTGGGAAAAGGTAAAAATACAGCAAACATAAGCTTTAATATATTTTATATCAATGAAAATATTTTTAACAAAACTTGTCATTTAAAAAAAATCTGCACTTTATGCAAAAATAAATAAATATATTTTGACAAATAATGGTGAAGTTGAGTCTTGTCTGTGCTGTGTGTGCGTTGTCTGATATTGTTGGTTGGATGCATTTCTGAAACCTAATTATCAACAGAATTTACAGGATTTCTCTTTGCTTATAGCCTCATCAAATATCATGGCTTGTTGCTTCTACCAAGCTTTTGTGAGGGTACCGAACACTCAAAGCACCAGAGCCACATTTACCATATTACACTCATACGCATATCAGCGTCTTGCCTGGGAGCACACTGACTACTTTTTTTTTTCAATGAGTCACAGTTACCAGACAGTAGGAAGGTCCACATGCAACATTACGATAGTCAAACTTTTTTTCTCTTTGATCTAAAGCTGCCATATTAATTTAGTTTCTTTATTATAATTTTATCTCTGTGTTCTACTTTAGAGATGTTGATAAACTTTCCATTAAACCTTTCCAATTAAAGTCCAATTCAGCTGTTAGCTATAGAGTTAGAACATATTCTAATCGACATAAAAAGTACCAATCACACATTTAATCTTTTGAACTAAAACTGACCTAGATTAGGGTGTTGCCCTTTGAAAGTGAATATTTGAGTACTCTTGATAAACCAAACAACTTTCACAGAAATAAATGGAACATTCTTCCCATAACAGGATTACAGTTATGTTCTGGTTCTTAGTACATTATATAAGTCATTCATAAATACTAAACCACAAATAAAAAGTATGTGTATTGTTATCATGATAAAAGTCTCTGGAACTTGGATATTTTATACCAGAGTTAAGACATTAATGTACACGTTTACTTTTCTCCAATATTACAAGATAAAAACCACATTGTACTTGAATCCAGCCAAGACACGGCCAGATATATAGCACTGAGCGAGTTCTTTAAGTTTACCGTGAACCATCTGTGTTTTCTGGCTAAGTCAATGTTCCTGAAAATCAGCAGGAGCCTCCCTTCAGTTCCATTACATAGCTGGGAGAGGAGTTAAACTACAAGAGCACTGAGAGGAGAGAGAAGCCAGTTTTGTCAGTTTGAAGAGGTGTGTATTCTAGGCATGTCAAAACAAAGACACACTCAGAAAGATCCTTGAGAAGAGCGGGCAACAATGAAATCTTTAGAGTCTACAGTCTGAAGCCTTCCATTTAAATCATTTAATCAAATAAAAACCATGGTTATTTAATTCTGTGTGTGCACTTAAAACACTGGTGTTAAAAGAGCTTGCGAGATTGGTAAGGATTTGCAGGGACCATTGTTCCAGAAGACCTACATATCTATCTTTGCCCTAATGCTAAACAATGATTTTGGATCAATCAGGGAATATAAAGTATAGAATTCTGTTGCCCACAACAAAACGCAACATCCATGCAACAAAGATTCACAGTTTATTAGGCAGAGAAGGCTAATGGGAAATACGGAAACTACAGATATAAAGCTGGTGCTGAAGAGATATTTGAACCAAAAAAGAAATAGCCAATTTGGTTGACTTAAATGATTTACACACCCTTAGGCTGTAATCTGGCATTATATTTATTAAAAATATAGTACTACACCTCAACTAGAAAAAAAAAAGAAAAATAGATGAAACCTAGGGCAAAGAAGTTGTAGATTTGTAGGTATAACAGAGGGAGAGGAGGTAGTGTAAGGCAAGTAATGCTTTGAAGCTGTGGGGGTTTCACATCTGGTTTAATACATTATTCCCTTTACTCTTCTTCTTCATTCACTCTGGCAAACATCAAAAATACCAAACAGATTTTTTTCTTAGACTTAAACTTGCTGCTGTTTATTCAGTTTTATCATACTGGAAAGGGGCTTAGATCAACATTGTTTATTAGATTGATAACCTAACATTAGTAGATTCCAATGACAAGACAACAGCTGCACTGAAAATTCTCTGACAAAAATGACCGAAAAGCGCAACTTATGGCCGATAGACATTTAACACAGAAACAACACTGACAAAACCTGTGATTACATGACAAACAGCACATCCAGCTCTAAGAAACGTTGAACAAGCAAAGAAAAGATCCAAGAGAGCACAGGGAGAGTGGAGTTGGGCGCACGGCAGACAGTTTTTGAGTCAGGGGGTGTGAGTTTAAACCCTGTGTTCCAAAAGATTATAACATTTCGCAGTAAAAGGGCATAACAAAAAGAAATCAGTGGTAAACAAATATTTTGATACTTTTGTAATATTTGACATAATAATGTGTTTCAGGTGTTTCAGTTTTTGGTTTAGGACCTTGGTTTTCATATTTTGTGTTTCTGTCCATCCCTAATATTTATCCCTAAAGAGTAAGCAATGGACAGAGTTGTGGATTCTATTAAATACCATCCTTTTTTTCCCCGTCAAGCTTTATACCAGCTGGAATCATGAGCGGTTCTGGTATCTCCAGCTGTCAATGAGAGGCGGGGTTCTCACTGGACAGGTCACCAGAGACATACAACTGTTCACACACACACACTCACACCTAAGGAGAATTTAGAGCAGCCAGTTAACCTAACAGTCATGTTTTTGGACTGTGGGAGGAAGTCGGAGTACCGGGAGAGAACCCACGGATGTACAGAGAGAACATGCAAATTCCATGCAGAAAGACCCCGGGCCGGAATGGACCTCAGAACCTTCTTGCTACAAGACAGTAGTGGTACCCACTGCACCCCTGAGCAGCCCTTATTTTCACTTAGTTTGAACTTCCATTATGTTATGTTAACATAATGGACATATCTCCATGTTAACAATATGCACTTATGTAAGATGCCAGATAAATCCAATCAACCAATATGATTGGAAGCATTAACTATTAATATAACAGCATAGATTAGCAATTTAAAACTTTTACAACAAAACATGTAAAAATTATGCAGATTTTAGATTTATACCAAAATATGTATGGTCCATAACAATTGGTTCATTCCTACAGGGAATCTTTCTCATGCATAACATCTAGTTAGTGCATGAAAATATTTTTAACTAAATTATCCTCTATACATGTTTACTTTCAATGACTTTTTTCAGTTTAGTGCTATTTGAATTACTAGTGTGAATTTATAATTTCCCTTAATGGGAGGGTATGTACATTTTTAAGCACAACTGTAGAGTGTAGTATAATGAGTTGTAGATCGTTACATAAAATTTTAATACATCATTTAAATCAGTAGATTTGGATTCTTATAACAGCCAGTGTTATAACAAGGGTTTTATATGTAGACTTCAATGTGACATAAGTTTGCATTGTTATGAAGCACATTTTATATATCTGTGGCTATAAGCTGCATTAGGTTGAAGATATTGAATTAAAATAAAAATAAACTTCACAGTCGATTTGAAAGACTGCCTGGCCAAACTTGCAAATAGAATGATTGACATTGGCAGAAAGACAAAAGGAAAAGGGTAGTATCTGATAATACAAAAATGCTACATATCCAGTGGATAATGCAGTTACATACAATATATGCTACTCCTCTATGATAGGTATGTATTTCTTTATTAATGATACAGCTAACCGGCTGCCTTTAATGAGTCAAACAACAAATCTACCTATTTTTCATGCTGTGTAAAATTATTTTATAATGACTAGGTACACTTCTTATCAAAGGAAAAGAATGCTTGTGACCTTGACATGTCCTTTGGCAGCAAAATACCAGGACACTTAATAACACAAAACATTTAAAGAGACTGCTTGTGGTTAAAACTCTGTTAGCTAGAGGCTGTAAATAAGAGATATTTGGGAAAAACATTTTAAGACACTTTAAGGGCAAAAAAAAAAGGATTTTTAAATCTAAGACTTTTTTTTTAAATCATGCAAAATCTTGGTGTACAAAATAAACACAGGTTAATGTTTTAAATATAACATTGTTTTGAAAGCCAAAGTTATGGTATGAACACAAAGTGCATCTAATAACAAAACTAAAATAGCTCATTATACTCTCAGCGTTACTATGCAAACAGTGAAATAAAAGAGAAGATCTAACATCCTGCATATAAAGCATGTTCCAGTTGAAAATATTAAATAGGTTTTTTGGGACCTTATACTAGAATTTGATCTATGAAAATTGAATGCAGTGGGATTTATTATTGTTTTTAAATTTTTTCATGAAATCAATTCATTTATGTTCTACATTACATAACAATTTACTTAACAGTAAATTACCATTTAAAATGGTGTTATTGACATCATGCTGTAATTTAGGGTATCCTTACTTGAAACTATAATAGTTATCCTTTGTTCATGGTGTCTCAGCTCTACAAGCAGGAAATCACATCATTTTAATCCACCTGGGAATTGCAGGCGATGACCAAGGCATTAGCAAAACCGTTTCACACCGGTTGTGGGAACAGACAGCTAATGCCTGGACTCAAAGCCACAGAAGGTCTTGACATATTATACATGGTTAGAGGAGTGTGAATTCATCTTACTCTGTCTTCTTCAGCTCCCCAACCGTGCAAATTGTCCCATTACACTAAATCACAGTGATTCGACAAAAATGAATTCCTATCCTTTGGGATAAAAGTGAAGCACAGAAACTGGTTTCTCACTTGCTGTGGATATGAATCCAACCTAAACTCTTTGATTGGAGAGAAGAGGCTCTGAAGAATAATGCCTTCTCAAAAAAGAAAAAAGCTAACAATCAGCATCACTGCATTTTCTCTGAATATGCTTCACTGTTTGGATAACTGAGGTCGAAGTGACTGTGTGTTTGATTTTTTTTTTCTTGAAAAATATTTAACATATGCATCATAAAAACTCAGAATATTGTTTATTGAAAGTTGCGTTACTAGGAGTTGTCTTACCTACTTATTTAGCTTAAGCTAATAGATAAAACTGATTGGAAGATAGGAAACCAAACTTTTTTCATCATAAAATCCCAACTTGAAAAATATATAATTTTGTGTATGTCAATGCTAATTTATAAACCTTTGAACCAATGTCACAAGGTATAGGCCAGTTTTGTCAGTCACATGTAAAAAGCTAACAAAGTTCCAGCTATTATTCTTATTTTAAAGTTCTTTTAGCTTGCAACAGTAACCATGTCTGTTAGACAGTAGGGTTAAATGTTAAATACTAATTCCATAAGCTGATGCCTGACTAATTAACCAGCTCATATCAGTTACAGTACTTGGGTCACTCAGCAAAGATCAGTACAGCACATTATCCTGAGACATGCAAACATTATTTTAATGTCTGAATTTTCACCGAAGATTATCATGTTGTGGGAGTTCAATAGTGACCTGGCTTTTCATCATCTTCAAATTAAACGCTCAGTGAAAGTGCATTCACAGTTAATTTACATTAAATATATAGGCTGGGGGCAGTGCTTTACTAATTACTTCCTGTATGGAACAAATACCAAAATAAGAACATTTAAAGTAATTTGGTTAGTTACTGTCTGAAAATAAATACAAGGTAGTATAAAGAGCTGAAATACTCCCTCACACAGGGAATGCTTTTTAGGCAACATTTTCAGGACATGTTTGGTACAGAAAGATCACTGGATGCAAATCGCCTCTTAGCTTATTAACTGTTGTCTTTGCTGTCAATGATCACTGAATGCAAACCTGATAATGGTTTGAAGGGTAAAAAAATTACCGTTCATACTTTTAAGGATGGGGATGTTTAAAAAGACACCAAGTCTATTTTGATCTCCTCAGAATAACACTGTGCTATACTGTAGTCTGGAATTCTTTTACACTAAATCAAGTCTGTTAACTCTAAAACATTTGAAACTATTCCTCTAACATCCACCTGGACTACAGAACAGAACATTTTCATCTGCAAATGCGTATGTAAACATCCGCGTTTCAGTTCTGCTCCCAGCAACCCATTATTCCACAGCAGCTACAGGTAAACCATACCTGATCCCCACTGTGGACCTATTAATGAGTGCACAAACAACTGAGACACATTACAGGAAGACACCTGAGTCAATAGGTGCTTTTAAGCAGCCATGTCCGGTGGTGGTGGAAAAAAGCCTTTACCCTGCAAGTTCAGACTCAAGGGAAGAGCCTGTAATAAAGAACACAAATCACACAATGTAAAGTTAGTTGGAGGTAAATTTGTGTCCCTTATAGAGTCATCGTCTCATCGAATCAGATTAATTGGCAAATTAGCACAGATTGATGTCATAGAGTGAGGCAGCGAAGCCAGGCGAATGCATTAATTTCCTGTAACAGACCATTACCCACAATTGCCACTATCAGCCAACTGACAAAGACCTCTGCAGAGGCGAGGAGGGAATCTCAAAGCAGAGTATGGCCTGCTATTTCCTTTGTTGCAGACCTCGTGTAGATCTCTGACAAGCTCTGCGTTTGATATGTGGCTTCACTTATAGTAATTCATCAGAGAAGAAAAGCATAATGTCTCTCCTAACAAGCCCGGCCAGCTCCCTTGTTTCTTCAGCCGCTTTCTGCCGTTGTTTCAGCCTCATCAGAGGAATGCTTTAATCTAAGCCTGGCAGGATGACGGGAAAAAAAAAAAAAAACTGTGTTTGAGAGAGAGAACCATGTGTGTATTTGGAAGAGAACAGGCTAAGCTTCGAGATGCAGTTGCCAAGGTAACGGCATACAGTACTCTTTCTTTTAGACCTGCTCAGCTTCCCCACTCTCTCTCCCTCTGACGATAGGTAGGGTAACATAAATACCAACCTTGTAAAGATGGGAGATGAGAAGGAAAATGATGAGATAACTACGAAGAAACAGATCAGGTACAAAACAAAAAAAGATGAGGAATGACAAGAGCGGGAAAGGATGATGATGCTGCATATCAAGTCACGGCAAATGTCACACAGCCTCCACTGTGGCTCGAGGTAGCAGAAGTTAACAATTTTAGCTAAAGAATGAGACATACACCGGTTTAATTAGGTTCATGCATCATGATGCTTTGCTGATGTCATGAAGTCAAGTACTGCTTGGGAAAATATACTGTAGTTCTCCACAACTGGATACAAAAGGCTCTGTAGAAAGTGCTAAATGTAGACACAATCAGAGCACTATATCACTACTCTAAATCAGAACTTGTTTATGCCTGTAAAGATAGCATAGGTAGGAGCTAACATCATAACGTAATAAGATAAAAATAAACAAAAATTCTATCTGACTGCTTGATTTTTTGTTTTTTTTGTGATTTTTTTGTGTTTAATTGAAGAGCAAATTTGAAATTCCTTATTCTGCATCAGTGAATGCTTCAATTAAAACATTTGTATTAAAGTAAATAATGTTTGGGTTATATATAAACAGGATTCTTTGACAGAAAAAGTAACAAAAACAAATTTATGTAAATAAACATTTCAATCATTTTTTTAAATGTTAAACTGATCTGAAAAGTATTTAATTTTATTGCATATTATTACAGTAACCTGAAGAAAAAAAGATTTGTGTATTTATCGTTATTTTGGGGCATTACAAGCCCATCTGCTCTTTTTTGTTCTGATGATATTTTGATTTGAATTCAATAGTGATGGTCATTAATGAGAATGCGAATCCTCAGTCCTCTCAAGACGGCTATTAAAATTTTGATAAATAAAAAAATGTTCTGTCAGTTACTGAGTGACAAGTCCCAACCTTTAAGCATATAAAATATGTTGACAAAAATATAAAATTAATTGAAGTTTTCATGTGTCATTTAGTAGCCATTGTATTCCTGTTAGTCAATCAATCTATTCTAGTCTAAACGGAAATGTATAGTTTAACCACATATTTTGAACAGGGCTACAGATTAGAACTCAAGCAGCATTTGAAATCATACCTTGATGTCAGTTGTTTAGAAAGCTATGTTTATAAAGCTGCTATATTGAATTGTTATCTAGAATACTTTATTAAACTATGTTTGGAGGTTAAAACATCCTGCTGTTTTAGTTTTTCTAGTGCCCACACCATTTAACCACTGTAAAATGTAGTAACAGGTAAGTTGGCATCTGGTATCTGGAATACGTAAGCTCTGTTATAAATTTGCTTCCCTTTATCCAGAAGATAGATACTAAGACATTTTTATATACCACAGCAGTTAAGGATGAAATAAAATTTAACGCAGTAATTCAGTATCTAATGTATTTTATTTGCTGGAACTACGCTGTTGCACTGTCCAGCAGTTCATCACGGTATAGTAACTCTGGCACTTCTGTCTGGAAGGCAGCAGATTCTCAGTCTGGCATGTCGACCCAAGTGGTCCGAGGTACATTGCTCCCTGTCAGTGAGAGTTAAAGTTGCCCAGAGAGAAAGACACGAGACTCAAGGACACCAACCTTACTCAGCCAATACTGATCCAAACACACATCCTGCCACCGACACTCTGACAACTTGAGTTAACACTGATGAGATCCACTCGGGCACCACTCAGAGCATTCTTTATTTACCAACTACTCCCTGTAAAAAAATGAAATCCCTTTCTTGATACTATAATAGATTTCTTCTAAAACAATAACACTACAGCTTCAGGAACAGGAATCCCCTGCTATAACATTTAAGGTTTTTTTCCAAATTCCTGCTTTACTTATAAGTCTGAATCTCTAAGTTTACATAAGAATTGACAAATTACTTATTTGAAAAACAGCACACTACATATTGTAGTTTTACTTTTGAGCTTATGGATCTTACAAATACACCAGATATATAGTATATATCAAGACCTTTTTGTTCATCTGATGTGTCATCGATGTTACAACATACAATAAGAAAGAAGCACTTTGTGATCCATGCATAATATAATAGTGAAAGAGTAATATACTTTATCGTTTCCATGACAACCTCAGATGAGGCGTCTTATTCGTTATCAAAAATTGCCTCAGGGTCAAAGAGCTCAGCTTGCTAGAAAGCTTAAAATTGGATTTCTATTTACATTATCACCCCGAAAGATATATTTTCAGACACGTCTTCACAGATTTGGAATATTACAAAAACAATGCATTCAGTCATTTACAACTGTTTTTAGTTTATATAATAAGTCCTGTCATCATAATGATCAGCTAATAATGTATCTAGTGTTAGAATTTAGGCAGTATTGAGAAGTACCTGGACAAACTAAAATGCTTGCTTAATAATGAATATCTAATAGCTGAAAAATGTAGTTTTATAGAAGTGTGTGAATGTGTTTCTCTGTTCTCTTGCAAAATCTACACAAAGAAAACATTATCATTCTACACTTGAGCGCAAAGGCAGTTGTCTTACCTCTCTTATCTGTCTCTGTAAATGCCGTACACTGCCATACACATACAGTATGTCTTTTTCCTTCTCCTCTTACGCTTCTTCTTTGGTTCCCAACTCACACAGTTGATGCTGTGATGAATGACTAAAGGCAGCATTGCTGTGCTGATGCAGCTCAGCTGTATACAAACAAGAGATTGGAGCGGTAAAACAAGAACATGGGCGTGGAAGGGGCTGAAAAGGCATCATCAGGAATCTCCGGGGTAGGAAGACACATGATGGCAAGACAAAGCTTGTTGGCTTGTAATTGCTCTGACAAAGCAGTGCTTAACTCTTTACAACCACAAAAATGACACACAGCGAGCCTTGCCCTACAAATGCTTGTTGTTAAGCCTTCCCTTATTATCCATAATTGTCAGAATGTCATCCAAAACAAGCCTTTAAATCATTTATGTTATGTCACAACAGCAGATTTTTTTCCACAGTTTAAAAATTATTTATTTGGGTCGACTTATTTTATACATTGAACCAACAAACTGTTCCGGACGTTTTAGTTTTATTGAAGGATGAAAATATGTTGCTCCAGCTTTGATCCATTCCTGCAAGAAAGTTCTGTAAGACTCCCTGAGGCTAGCATGTATTTGTCTCAACAAGAAGCCTCAAACTGTATTTCAGGTAATGAGAGACTGTCGCAACAGTCCCGCTTTTCAAACCAGAATCTCCAGCATGGTAATTTCTATGGTAAATTTGTTCCCTGTTGCTTAGACTCCAGTCTCCGCTGTTTATGGCTGTTGATGACATAATGATGGAAATATAACCACAAAAAAAAAACAGGTTGGAGCAGTTCTGTAATGCTGTCCTAGGCTGTTCTTAAATTGTCTTTGCTGTATAGCCATAGACTGGGGTGACCAGATCTTAAAAAAAACAAAAATGTGGGACAACTAGGATGGTTATGAGGGACAAAGCATGAAGGTTTTTCAGCTGTGCATCTTCTTGTGACTCACTTTTACACTGTTGCTTAGAGTCGTTTTCCCCTAATATCAAATTTAAAAAATACTTTGCCAACTTCACCAAACACTCTTAGAATCATCTGTCACTGGCCTCAGCTATTAAGCACTCTGCAGTCTTTGTTGTGGCTGTTCTTTTACTTTAAATGTAGTTTCCATCATATTTTGTATTAAAATCCTAGTATTAGGAGCAGCTTGGTGTTGACTAGGGTTGTTATGAACATTTTGGTATCAATATTAGTACCATTAAGTATTACAATACTTTTTGGTACTTTGTAACAGAAAAAAATATAATTACTGACAAAAATAATAAAAAAAAGAAAAAATAAGCTTTTTATATGCACACATTTTAAAAATTAAGAAAATATAAAACAATTCAAAAATCAATATTTTAGTAGAGTGAGGGAAGTGGATGGTGCTCATTGTGCTCTTACATGACATGATCAGCTGCAGATACAGGAGACCAATATAACGCAGAGAAAGACTGCTCTCTCTCTTCAAGCAGAGATTTTTTTTTTGTGTAACAATGATTCAAACATATATATCAACAGCAAGAAGCCTCATGCTGTATTCCAGGTAATGAGAGACAGTGACATGTTAATATATATATATATACAGTATATATATATATTTACATCCTTCCCCTCTACCCAACTTTCTCCTTGTCCTCTCAGCGCCGTTGCTACGCTGTGGCGGCCGCTGTCCGCAGTGCTGTAAATACTAGTCCCAGCCAAATGGAGTATTAGTTTTAAGTCAAACCTAGGGACCAAATTAGAAATCGATCAAAACTAGTCAACTATTTTTTTAAACTTTTTTTCTAATTTGATCCAGTCAAATGTGGGACGGCAGAACAGAAGTGAAAAATGAGGGACTGTCAAACACAAATAAGGACACAAGGTCAGCCAACTACTGTTAGATTAGCTCAGGAAGCGGTGTGCCAACTAGAAACAGTCAAAAATTATTAAAAAGATACCTGTTTTTGGTATAATTTTTTATTTCTATGACAAATAACTGAACTCGTGTCTGAAGGAGAGTAATAAAAAACCAGCAGACCCAACAGCCATGGCAACCTGCTTCTGATTCTGTGTAATTGAATCATTAATTGATAGGGGCTTGTTTAACATAGGAGCACTGTGAGTTCAGTCATTCATTCTGTTGGAAACATGATGTCAAACCAGTGGACCTTATTAAAAGATAAAGATGAAAAAAGACAGGGAATGTTGAGCATTCTGGCTGTACAGCACCCATTTCTTAACCTTGGTAGAATCATTGTTGTGTCTATGAACAATTTAGCCTCACTTGAAAATTACATGGAGAGGAAAAAAATAAAAATAAATGTAGAACAACCTAGGGAAATGAAAACCACAAGATAACTATAATTCTAATTGGTTAAAGAAATAATCTAATAACCTCCTCCAAGACAATGAAAGCAAGTCTTCAGTTCTGCTATCGGTGGGTACTGTAACGTTCAGAAAGCTCCTACATGAGACTAAGCTAAAGGCCCCGGCATCCTTCGTAAACTGTGCGCAAATTGTGAACCATGCAGAGACTGCACGTACAATTCAGCCTTAATTGTTGATGGTACCTCTTATGTCTAAATTCCTCATGACAAATACCTTCTTTTTCCACACTGCCATTGGAACATCATGAGTTTGCTTTCTGGCTTTACAAAAGAGAAAAGAAACAAAGTCTAGATGATCTGCTTCACCATTTCTTCTTACACAGTACACCTTGTAGTGATGCAAAGAGAGTGGCTGCGATGCTGCGGGTCATCACAAATGGCTTTCCTGCTGAGCAGTGTTTTGTAAAACTGCAGAATAAATTGAAAATAATCTGCTTTAAACAAAGTCGCATACATAAGAACACAAAAGTCAGCGCAAATATGTGGGAGCCTTAACAAGCCCTGGTAAAGGGAAACCTTTGAAAAAGCCCCCTGTCCTAAAGAGGCTAGTGGTCAAAAAATTTAAATAGATAACCTAGAAAGACCAAATGCACAGTAAACTGAAGGCAGGTGAGGAACTGTGATGAGCAGATGTTTCTTACTCTGTGGTATCAGCCCTATTTACCTATTTCACATACATGGGGATCACAATAGTGCGAGAGGTCAGGATCCCTCTGTCCTTTGGATACAGTAATTAATAAAAATTATTAGATAATTAATTAATTAAAGAACATTTATTTATATAATATTTCAATTTTCCATTTTACAATATAACATTTCCACCATTTTGGGGAAGTTTAGCATCTTATTCCTTAGCCACATCAACATGCATCAACTGATTCTCAGAATGGTTGGGTTCCTGCAAATAGCCTAAAATATTATTGCCTTCCATTTGCCCAAAGGACAACCAAGTCAGAGCAGTAATTATGCCAATATATAATTTTGGATTTCAGATGAAAGACCTTTTTTGCCAGTAAGTCGCAAGTCAACCACAATGCCGGAGATCACTTTGCAAGGCAAGTTCAAAATTCATTCCAAAGACATTTTTAAGTGCTTTATATGAATTAAACAGTAAAATAGATGGAAAACAACAGCAGAATAAAAGAAAGTTAATATAAAAACATGATAAATGTAGGAAGTAAAGCAAACAAAAACGTTGGACCACAAACTAAGAGAAAATCTTAACCAAACATGGATCTCAAGGGCCTTGAGCGACGTGTTGATGTGTTATATAAATAACCTCCACTGAATTGAATTCAGTTTGTTCTATCCAGAACTATCCAGAACTTCTCACGTGGCATAATGTTAGGGCCCCCGGTTAAAGCACCTGAAAAAATGTCTTATAAATTCCTTTATGCTTAAGGTTACAGATCAAACATTATTAATGAATCATGTTTAGGTTGCCAAAATAAGGTGAATCCTATTCAGTGATTATTGAAGTTCCAGCAACCAAAAACAAACCACATATTAAAAAAAATTGTTGTTGCCTCAGTTTGAGTCCCACAGAAACACACGTGTCTCTAGGATTTCAAAGGCAGCTTGACTGATGTCCCAAACCGCTTGAAGTTCTGCTTTAACACAGCACACACACTTTGTCTGATCCTCATTTTGCATTTCCCTTTGAAGGAAAACACATACATACCACACATGCACTCCTACACAACAATCTTTTCTTTCTACCCTTTGATTTAATTTTTGCATCAGCTCTGTTCATTTTCCTTGTTTTTTGTCTTTATGTACCAAAGTCATATAATTATAAATACCTTTTTTTTGTCTTTAAATTCTTCTTCATCTCAGCTCTGTCATGTTTACAGTAACCTTGTCCAACTGGCTCACTGTCAGCTGGACCACACTCACAGATTGCGCTTTATTTGAAGCACATATGTGACTCATTTGAATAAAACGGGTGAAATCTGTGATTTTAATAAAGTCAAATTAGTAGAAAGAAGCAGGATTCCAACAAATGGCAGACATTCTACTGTTCACTCATTTAGGTCTGCATCATGTCAAAAGCATATATATAAATATCAATAATAGGTAATAATCTTTTCATACAATATACCTACAATCAAATAGTTGTTCTGAAACGTAAGAAAAAATTCAACATATAAACAACACATACATTTAAAAACTATCATTAAAATAAGCAGCATAGCTGCATATTCACTGGATAATGTTGAGAATATATTCCATAATTCCTAAAAATTTGACAGGAAATTAATCTATAAAGTCATGACAAAAATGAAAGTCCCCATGATTGCTAACCCGGCCATGGCATAAACTGTGCAAACAATCACTTCTTCTATAGGGTTTAGGAGGAAATATAGAAGCCAGGGTGCAGATAACAAAATCGATTTTATTAACTGATTATTATCAAATGTGACGACCTCTATGGTAGAGGGCTGATGATTTAAGCTTCTTTTATAGCCGCAGAACCTCAACCAGAGCACCTTGTAGTCACTGAACTGACAATGAGCTCATCTGTATGCCAAGCATTTGTCCAATGTGACAAGCCAGTCTGACAGATGGCTTCACAAAAACAAGATCATCAACTGAACCCTGAAGAGAATGGCTGAAAGAAAAAAGCAGTAAAGGTATTTCAATGGCCCAGGCAAGGGTCCAAGCATGAACCTAACTTAAATCCTGTGACGCTGTGCAGGACTGCACATCTAAATGTTTATTAAAGCAATTTGGACCAAAATGTATCCAGCACAATATTAGGCACTGATTATTTTACAAAGAAAGATTCTTTTTTTGCCCAAAATAGAATACTGAAAAGTCAAGGGATAGGATTTAGTCTTTCTTGTTTTATATGTTAAGTTTGTCCTTAAATAAGTTAAATAAAACAATAAGGAATGGCAAAATAACAAAACAAGCAGTTAATAAGGCCTATATTTAATAAAGGAATAAGAACTCTTCTTATCGGCGAGCAATTAAATAAAAGTAGTGTATCTGGCCATGGTGTCAAGTAAACCAAAATGAAAGTTGTTATATCCCAGAGTTGACGTTTAGCCATCATTCAGCAGAATGATGGTGTGCCAACTTCTATCTGGCTCTGGTATTCCCTATAAGATTTAAGCCAAAGCTTTTTCCATTTGTTGGGGTTTTTTTTTCTTCTTAGCTCTTAAAAGCATAAAGAGGTGAAATGTTAGAGTTCTGGCATTTCAGCTGTTAGATGATATGTAATGAATGAGCTTTAAAATAAATGGTTTCACTATATTTTATCATTTGTTTGGACTTCTTTCAAAGTGTCTCAATAAAAAGTCCAGTGTGATTAGGAAAGATTTGTGTTCTCACATTGGACCCCTTTGGAGCAGAGCCTTCCAGGGCTGTCATACAGAAGCTGAAAGCCTCTTTCCTTGACTTTTGTCCTAATTACAGCTAAATGGATTCATCCCAGGCAACGGTAACAGATTACACTAAAAAGTTCTAGTAAATACCTTAAATTTCAACTGTTAGATAAACAGATGGGTTGGTTGTGAAATCTATTTCATCCCTCAGGAGAGTTGCAAATCATACCCCCTGACTGTGTTGCAAGCACTGACACAATGTCGTCTTTGTTTCAGTGTAAAGTGAACTTACATAGCTTTACTTTTTTTCTTTAGATCTGGCAAGCTTGTTTTGTATGGCATTCAAGCACGTCATTTTTTTACTTTCAGGGGAAAACCAGTGAATATCTGTAGGGTTTGGGGGAAAGAAGAGTGTATAAGCAAAAGAAAAGTATGCTTTTATCTTTTGTGGGTCTTTTTCATGAATTGTTAATGGTGTAAGGTCAGTTCATGCTCAGAATTCTCAAGACAAAAAAATCCCATTTTCTGTGCTGAGTTCAGTGCTGTGAGCTTCATAGAAAACCTACAATATGCAATTATGTCAGCCCAAACCTCCACGCATTTATTAGAACTTTATGATTCACCAACAGAGTGGTTTTATAAGCTAGCTTTAAACTTCTCAACAACGTCCTCTCTGACCTGCCTACTGTGTTCTGATATTTTCTATACCAATTGTTGACTAAAGTTCCTCTGATGACATCACAGACAAACTGGAAATAACCCAGCCATACCATGATAAATAAATATATTTCCTGCAATGACAGCTTTTTATACCTATTATTTAGTTATTAATAATTTTATTTAGGAGTATCATTACAACAGAGTATGCATGTAAATGCATCTGACACAATGTTCAGGTTATTCAAAAGGAAAAAAAAAACATGGATCACTTCCTTTTTACTCCACAGTTCCATGCTAGCTTGTTATTCTATCACATATATTCTTATTAAAGCACATTAATACAATTAATTAGTGGCTTTAACATAACAAAATGCAAAAATTGATGGGATAGGCATATTTCTATGATGTGCTGCATGTGTAGATTTATGGTAATGCTCATGCTCAGCTGCAGATTGCGAGAGAATGTCCTTGAAACATGAGTCCTTTTGGCTACGGTTAAAAAACATCCACAAGCCTTGGTTATATTCACTGAGGGAAGGCCACAAGTATTCGCTTAAAAAGGTGCAACCATTTCATACACACAGATCCTTGAAGAGTTTTTTTTTTTTTTTTCTAATTGCCTTTCACCCAAACAAATCGCAGAGGATGCCATAAATCAACTGAAGGCCAGGGATGCGAACAACGCCTCACATTAGCACTCATGTTTTCACTGTTATAGCCATATTTTTTGGCTTTGTTTACCTCCATTTCTTTACCTCCAGGGACTGATGAGGTGGCAGCACACAGGGAGCATCACTGACGTCCCTGCAAGGGTTCGTCAAATGTTATTTTGATGCAAGTTAAAGGGATAGTTTCCAGTTTTCTTTCATAATTAACCGCTAACAGTGACAGTTTTTGGTTTACTGGTTAATGTTGCTGACTTCTGAACATATAATGTGGGCATCTATGTTATTGTTGCTTGATAGCATGTTTAAAGTGGACCTGCTGACTGACTCTGGTACTGCCAAAAGTCTCTTTCATTGCAGTTAGCATAGCAGGAAATTTACAACAGTCTCTACTACAAATGTAGAAGATTAATATCTGCTAATCTTGTATTTTATTCCATAGACGTAGACGTTTTCAGAATGAGTTGATCTTAACTTCTAAAACTGGCTAATTCATTGGTTGGTTTGACTAGATTTAACCATACCCAGACAGGCCATAGGGAGAACGGGGAGAATTCCCGATGCGTCGGCCTGGGAATTGGCCTGGGATTGGCCTGCTGGTCTCTCAATTGCTTTTTTGTTTTTTTTGTTTTTTTTTTAAGTCTGCAGGTGCAGCAGGGGCGCGTCAGAGACACAGTAGCATGAGATGTGGGTATCTTTTCAATTAACTCCCGCCCGAACTGTCCCTATCAACCACACAGACAGCAGAATGTGGAGGAAGGGGTGTGTGACGTGTGTCTGGGCCGGTGTTCTGTCAGATGAGCATACTAGGTCAGACCAGCACACTCATAGTCAATACCCATTTATCCCGTTAATTTATCCCTTTAGTTTAACCCTGTTTATCCCTTTAGTTTAACCCTGTTTATCCCTTTAGTTTTGTATGAAAAATAAACTTTAAACTACCTCAACAGGCATGTATCCCTTTAGTTATGTACAAAAAAACAGGTAAGACTGATCTCACCTAAAAGTTTTTTTTTTGTACATGACTAAAGAGAGACAAAAAAAGGTGCTGGAGGAGGAGGAGGAGGAGCCAAATGAAGAAAAAAAGAAGAAATGAGGGGGAAAAAAACAGTTTTATTGCAACAAGTGACATGAGCACTACCAAACACTACCATTAGACAAAAATGGCTCTCAGGCGTAAATCTGGCTTTCTTGGCACTAGAGCATATTTTAATTTTTCATACCATGAGTTCCCCTCTCACTGTCCAAAAGTGGAACATACAATAAATTAAATGACTTCATATTTTAGCTTAATCTTTTAATTTGAGCATTTAATTTGTATAAATGTATGCTTTCCATGTCAACTTTAAAAAATATGTATTTTGCCTGGAAGTTAGTAAGGAATCAAAATAAATACAAAATAAAATCTTATTATAAATCTGTATTTATAAAACTGGAGGTCCTATGAGTAACTCCCTTATAATCACATTTAAACTTGATGAATTGGGAATAAAATTTATAGTCAGAATGACTTAATTACTTTTACTTTGTTTTCATCAAGTCACCTGAGCTGCTTTGATGAGTTCCTAAAGCCCAGTGTGAAAAACAGCTGATACAAGACTGTTCTCTACATCCAGTCTGTTCCTCTGCTTGGTTTGGATGAACTCAAACATATAATAAAAACACACTTTTTGGTTGATAAAAGCTTGTTTAATTTTTTCAGTTGGGTCCTCAGAAAGCAAAACAGATCCCAGCCCTGTTTTATTTTACTACCTAAGAAATCAGTCATGGCATGACTCCCGGTATGAAAAAATCTCCCAGTTGGCCCTGGATTCAACCATTTAGAAACATAAATATACCAGTAAGGAGCAGTAACAGAAGATAGTCTCTGATTTTAGACAAATTCTATTCAATGTTACCAGGTTGGATTTCACTTCAACATGCTTGCTTGAAATAAATTGAGCTGCAATACGTACTTGTTTAACGCCATACACAAGCACAGTGGTGCACCTCCATAGTTATTGTAATATGCATGAAGGGCTTTATCTATTACCAAACTGAGCACAAAAAAAAGCATAAAACACAAAAATAACATGCCAACAGGATGTGGGAATCTTTCCTAAAAAACATTTTTTTCTAACTAAGATTTTAAAAGTATAAATAAATAAATAAAAAAAATTTGATTTACCTTTGCACTTTTAACCTTTTGATATGAATTACTTTTCCCAAGTGGTAGTTATTCATAGCATGAGCAATTATTTTCTCTTTTGCAAAAATGGTAAAACAAAAGTTTCCATCTACATATCAAAGGCTTTTTACAAGAAATGCATTAAAACATATATATTTATGATCCAATAAGAACAACCTCTAAAAGGTAAGACACTGCATCCACACTATTTTGGCACAGAAGAGCCTCCTGCTAGCCCCCTCTGGAAGCACTCTGCACCAGTTAAACACATCCTGCTGCTGCCCGACTAGCTATAGCAGCACTCAGCTCCTGTTGGCTAATGGACTGCTTTAAGAGCTGGGGGGGCTGAGCAGTAGTGCCAGTGGCTGGAGTGGGTGAGTTAGTGCACGAGTGTTGTGTTTCTTGCCCACACCCCCACCACCAAAACCACCCACCGTTTCTACCCTGAGCTTTCGTATCATGCGAGCTGAGCAGCAGGCATTCACAATCCTTTTGGCAACAAGCCCTTTCACATTTTCCAAGACAGAATGCAGGGGAAATCTATAGCATGTCTATCTGAAGCACTCACAGTCAAATGCAAAATACCGCAGTGGTTTGACAATGTGAAGAAAGGACACACAATAGAGGAGACAATGGAGATGGAGCCTCAGTGAGCCACAACTAAAAATCAATTTCATACACAAGCAGCCATTGCACAGCCTCTAGGATCACTCTCTTTCCCTATCATGGCCCGGTTGAAGCTTGCTCCTCGGTACTGGGGAAAAAAGATGGCAAAAGGCCACACCATATGGTGCTGAAGGTGGCAAGTGTATCGCTCGGCAGAAGAGCCGCTCTGGGAGTGGAGGGACCATGTCCTTCTGACTAATTAACATCTGATCTGCGAGCTTTACTCTTGACTTTAGATGAGGACGTGAGGACCAAAATAATGTATATTTCAGGCAGCTTCATTTAATGTCCCCCAGAGCCCCCCCGCCCATACCAACTGTGATCTGATCGGCCTAGAATAATAAGCAGTTAGTGTGCCGTCAGCAAGCAGCTCCATTATAGCTTGCAGATAAAGTTGGGCAAATCTCCGGTGGTGCAGCGCAGCAGCAACACTCTATAATAATAGTAGAAGCCATCACAATGACATGCAATTATCATGTTAGACTGGCTTTAAGAAATCCTCAGAGCATCGGCTCCTGAAATGAACTTCAGCGTGCTTAGCATTTATATTACACTTCAATAGATAAAGTGTTGGTAGGTGGGGTTGGACGAATGTTTCCCTTTAGACATACAAGCGTATGGAAATTAAATTTAATAAAACAAGCTGTTAGCTACAGGTATCTCTTAAATTAGAAAGTTAAAGTATGCCTTTTTTAATATGTTTGAGTGGTGATCAACAGAAGGGACACAGTGTCTTACATTTGATTTAGTATGCTATACAAGACAACACCTTATTTGTTGAGTAAAATGAAAGAAACCATTTAGAGGTTTTAAAAAGTTCGACTCTGCTGTCAGTCTGAAGCTTCTGTTCCGATTCTCTTCAGTGAGTAGCCAATATATCTCCATATTTCTGGCTACAAAAAACTCCAGACAGCCTCCATGAGTAAAATTTAAGAATAATATGATAAAAATCCCTCCAAAACAGCAGACTGCAAGCTACGTAGCAACACTAGAAGCCAGCCTTCGTAATTAACCTGCTAATGTTAGTATGTTATAATTATGTTTCCTCCATAACTAATAGAATGATTATATAGGGTATTTGGTGTTGGTCCTTAAGGTCTCTGAATAGGGTGTGTAACATGGCATTTAGGCTGAAAATGGCATATTTGCTGTTCTATGAACCCTAATGCAAGCCTGGTTAAAAGCCCCAAAATGAAACAACAGGTTTTCTTCCTTTTATGGTATGATCATGAATATTTAGATGAGCTCTGCACTGATTAATTGGTTAACAACCAGCAAAGCCGCTGAGCAAAGAGGCATCATAGCAACAAGCACTCAATGAAACATCAAAATTGTTGATATGGTAGGGTGACCAGACGTCCTCTTTTTCCCGGACATGTCCTACTTTTCATACCTAAAGAAATGTCCAGGGGGGAATTTCAAAATAATCCGGGATTTTGGTCGACTACAGGGCATCAGGGGCTGGTCCGGGAACCCCGGCAGACGGGGGCAGGGAGCCAGCAGGGGACGGAGCGACCAAACCCGATCCGGTGACGGTAGCCTGGACACTGGTGACTCCTTGACCCCAGTATTGGGAAGCAGTATTGTAGTATTATTCAGTCATCTTCAGACAGACACCCTTCGGTTTGATTATTAGGCTCCAACCTTTAGCTGGAGGACTCTCACCTTTCTTTGTGAGATGTGATGGCAGTCAAATTAATGCTTAATTTATTTATTTCTCTGTTTTTTCAAATAGTATTTCTTGTAGCTTTCATATGGAAACTGCACAATTGATAAACTCTATGCAACAGCAGGTCTAAAAATAGCCACAGATAGAAATGGGCAACAGCACACGGCATAATACACTGTGTCATTAATTTTTTAATACCAAGTCAAACATGAAGTAAAGCACTTGGGTGAAAAATACAATTGATCTCTATCAGCCGCCGAAACTGCAACATAAATCTGGGAATAATGTGACAACTAACCTATTGGTTCTCCAACTGTAAAGGTGAAAACCACTGGGAATTTTGCACCTGTTTTGCTAAGTAGTCAAACTAAGTACAAAGAGAAATGCAAGCTTTTGTCCAGTGATTTGCACAACCATTTCAGCTCACTGCATTGTATTTTTTCTTTCATGCAGTTAACAACAATTCACCCATGTTGATTATTTAGATATATTTGAATGAACTATAGAAATCTCTGATGACAAAGGTGGTATGGTGTATCAATTTGTAATAAAATGATACTAATAACAATAAAAAAAAATTTGAAACCATTAATTGTAAAACATTCTTTCCAGCAAAAGTTGATTTAATTTCTGATCTAAAGGAATCAGCTTCAAGGTATCAGCAATAATCTTTGGAAATCAACTCTGTCAATAATCTAAGTGGGTTAAAAGGTTAATGAGGCAGAGTGAGAACATTCCAGACGGTTCTTACCAGTAGAGTATATACTTCAGAACGTCCTTGGGAGCTAAATCCCTAAGCATGTTAAATATTTCATATTGTGAGAGTACAACAAGAATAACAAAGGTTGCAAGGAGAAGCCTCTAAACCCTGGTTTAGACTCTTGACTCTGCTGGTTTTAAATTTGCATCAGAGCAAAGAAAACCTTCTAGAATAAATCAGTCAGTCAAAAAATAATAAAGGAAGACATATTTGGACAAAAGGCATAATGCAGTGGTTTGTGTTTTATTAGTAGTAAAACCTGTTATATACCCAGTTAAAAATACTGTATTCTTTAACATTTCAATATTTTTTTGTTTTTATCAAATTGGGCTTATCAAATAGGACTGTTTTATAGTTAAAACTCTTGTCGTAATGTTATTAATCAGAATAACTGAAGGTTAAGAATGTGCAAATGAAGGCTAAATGTTAAAGTGTTTGATGGTTGATGATCTGGTTTGCTTGGGCATTTATGACTTTTTATTCCCTGAAAATTGGCCTTCTGGAGTCAACTCTTTCAGTCTCTGTCATGATCACCAAAACTGCAGAAATAAAGTGGTGCTCAAAGTGACAGGAGTCTTTTATCTGCAGTACTGTGCTGTTTAAGTAAAAAAAAGAGAAAGCTGGATGCACGTTCTACCATTTTTCAGCAACACACTGTTATTTAATAGATAAGCATCTTAATTCTGCTCAACAAAGTATTTGACGTAGTGTCATAAAATGTATTTTACAGAAATAGAGTGAGGAAACTGCAGGGTGCTAAAAATGTGTTGCTTTAACAAAAACTGAGCGTTTATTGGCTGCTTGTGAAAAATCCCCCCATCTACACATGCTCCTTGATGCCATCGATCTGTCCGCCTCAAAGTGACCCCTGATTCTTGTCACAAAGAAGAATCATGCCGGGCAGTTTGTGGTCAGCCTCAAGCCCTGATCAACATCTGCGACACAGTCGTCTGACATGGGCAGAGAGTTTAATGCCACAAGGTCAGATAAACACAGTGCAATTAGAGGACAGGCAACACAGGGACTTAACCATGATACTCAGACAGCTACAGCGCTGCATGAATTATATAAAACAGTCTAGAAGGATTTACTTCAAGTTGCAGGATTTTATGTAAAGGATTTTATGTGAAACCAACAAATGGCAGTGCGTAACTGTAAAATGGAACCAAAATGCAACTGGATTTGCTCTTTTTTGTCCTAAAAAATATCTAAAGATCAGTATATATTTACATTCAACCACCTCTACTATGAAATGTGCAACTCATCCTAAAATCATCTTTTTTGCTGATAGGCAGTATAAATTTGAGCCTGGTGGGTGCTATATAAACACTACACTTAGAAACGTACACAGTAAGTACTGGGTAAGGGATATGAGTTTTTGTCCATGAGTGAATAAAGCCAGAACTAATTTGGTAAAACTGACCAGACAGTTAATGGGTTGGCCATTGCTGGTTTAAGAGTTATAAAGATGACCTGGAAATATACTAGGACGAATCTGCAAGTGTAAAAGATGCTAACTTTCATTCAACCCATGAATGGGTCCCAGGAAATGTCTGTTATAAGGGCTTAGTGTTAATGTGCATTTTCTTTTACAATTTAATGCAAGATATTTTTATTCCCCATTTTTCTCAAAACCATCTTATCTTAGTACAACCTTAAGTGTTTGAACATTGGCTATTGCAGGAAAATGTACTTATTGCTGCAGAGCGATGATGCTTTATACATCATCGCTCTGCATTCAGGAAAACATACATCTCAGTCAGACAAACACATTGTAATGAATCCTGCTTTCCACTGCTGCCACCACAGTACTAACTCTAGGCATCACTCAAGGCAGCTGGATACTTATGACGTTTTGTGTCCATGAATATCCAAGTAAAATCAGCGGACACTGCGCAGACAGATGTGCATGAAGCAAAATGTTTACACCCACATACCCAGGGTCTCACTACTTGGCTCAGCGAATAAAATTACTTCTTGCAAGAACAAGTTCTCATGCCAAACCATTTTAAATGAGACACAGAGCAGATAAGGCTCACCAGGCCATAGATGGCAGCAATACCATGCTCAGACCAGCCAGTAACAAGGACATGCAGCATCACAGTCACTCACTACGCCTCACTGACAGGTGTGCAGTAGGAGAAGAAATGGTGTAAGGCACTCATCTAAGCCGTTTCTTAATTTACAATTTACAACGCGAGTATGGACTTGTGTCCTCGACAAGTATGTTCTTGAGAAGAACACAGGAAAGTTTGGACTTGGGGAGAACATGAGCATGCAGCATAAATATGGGTCAATTGGAACAGTAGTGTACTCGCGATGTCACCCCTTGTCGGCTCGTCTGGAGCTGCATTTCATCTCATGTTATTAATAGTCTTTAGATAATAATAAATTCTTACTTTTGTCATAATAATATATATATATATATATAATAAAAATAATACATAATAATAATACATAATAATAATTAGCACAGTCAGATAGACAAAAATCAAACGAAACTTTTGCCAAATAAAATAAAGACTCGCCAACAGAGCCAGCGGTACTTCACACACAGCTATGCCGAGAGAGGGCTGCTGCAGACGGGCTAGAATTAGACGTCGCTGCCGTTAGCCTTGGAGCTTCGCTGGTTGCCGCGGTCCTCTCAACTTAAAGATTTTTTTTCAAATTAAACATTACGTCGGTAAATGGGCCATATAGTGAAGCTTAAAAGTATAACGTTCTTGCCTTAAATTATCCTAAAACGTACTTTTATAGAACAACGGCAACAGAAAAGAGAACTTTTAACTTAACACTCTGAGCTCTGTGATCGCTCTCCTGGAAGCTGCTGCTGCTGCTGCTGCGGTGCATGCTGGGACAACAGTCCATCTCAAGAACGGACAAGTCTGCTCTGATGCATACTCGCTAAATAGGGAGGGGCAAGAAAAGTATCCGAGAACTTTGTCCTTCTTGGTTTGCTGTTATTGTGAATTGGAACAGTACTAGGGTTGAGGCTAATGACGTCTCACAAGTACACGAGCACATGAGAACGCACAAGTACACATATTGAGAAACGACCCTAGATTTTGCTTCTTTTGGTTTTGTAAAGCTAGTAGGCAACTTTTCCGATAATGCCATGGCAGAAGGGAAAATGGACGCAGTTGTTATGAGAAATGTAGGAATAGGTATGATTTACTATTGAGGCTAAAACCTGCACAGCTCACAGAATGCCCACAGTCCATTCAGGTATGTGGAAGCCTCAAGTCAGCTTAAACCGATAAATGAGTCCACTAGGCTCCACAAAGCCTTATTTCTCCACAAAGAAATAAGCCAAAATAAGTCACTTCTCTAGTCTTACCCAAACTTCATAGCCAAAATGGACAATAGTATATGATTGGTGAATAGTGTCATTCTGAACACATCATCCCTGATGATTTGCAGGGAGACAATGCAGGGCTGTGGTTGAAGATTTTTTTCAGCCTGGAGAGGGTAGTTATGTCTCAATTTGATGGGAAGATGGAGAAAAAAACTTTCAGAGATTGCAAAAGACTTGAAACTGGGGAGGAGGTTTAACAACCACAAATATACAATCAGAGTTATTACTGGTTTACATAAAGAAATTTCAAGTGTTAGAATGGCCCAGTCAAACTCAAGACCTTTAATTTAGAATCTGTCCTAAGATTTATAAAATTCATGTTCTCATATGCTCTACATCTAACCTGATTAAGCTCCAGCTATTTTGAAATAAATAATAAGGGATTTAAATTATGATTGAAAATTATTTTCAATCATAATTTCAAACATTTTCCTGTAATAATGATATACTTTGTGTTGATCTGTCACATTTAATTACATTCAAAATACACAAAGGTTTGTGGTTTTAACATGTGAATTAACTTCTCCCGAGCATAAATTACACATATAACATAACTATTTAAATATATTGCTATTATCAGATGGCTAGTAATCACTAATCCTGTTTTAAGCCCATGAGTATTTTCAAAATTTTCATAAAAGACAAAAACAGTAAAATGAAGCAGGAAAGGAATTAAGCTTCTTTAGTGATTAGTGACCTAAAGAATCGACTAAGTAGCATGGATGCTATTGAGGTGATTCTGTGCTGGGTCGTGAAATGAGTGGACAGTGTGGTTGTTTTTTAAGGGTGACCGACCTGAGCATTTTGGATGTTTTTCCTCTACTTTCTCCGAGCTATAACAATAGGTATTGTTTGAAAGGGCAGCCAATAGGCTCTCCCTCATCTTATTAGAATTCTCTCTTGCATCTCTTTTTGCTTCACCACTGAAAACACAAATTGAAGATGAGATTGACTCGAAAAGCTATTTATTTTCCCCTTAATATGCGTGTGGCACAGGTAACAGCACGGGAGTGGGCTGTTCCCGCTTTTGGTCCCCTCAAATCTAAAGTAAGCCCACTTTTCCTCTTGCTGGGCATCTGAGAGGATGCTGAAATCTCACTTAGATAGTCATAAAAGCTATCAAGACTAAGATATTCCTAGGGACCTCATTATGAGGATCCCACTTCCATTAAAACTCGGATCTGAGGTTTTTTATATTCTGTGAAATCCTGGTGCTCACCCGGACTGTGCAAAATGTCAGCAGTAGCAGTCACGTGACAGAGAGAGGTGCAAGAGGCAAAAAGTTACAGCGATTGTTTAATGATGGTGAAAAAGAACCGGTATTTCTATTTCCTCTCATAGCACTGTTTCAGTATAACTCATATTTAAAAGCATTCTGAGTTGAATTTTTTGTTCGCAGGAAAGTGAATAATTTCATCATGAGTATGTAAGCAATATAAATATCCAGTTTAAAGATGAATTTCAAGAGTTAATAACACGTTTATTAATATTAAGTTCCTCCAATCTGTACAGGTCAACAATTATAAGCATACAGGCTAATATACAGACCTACATAAATTTGTAGTCATCAACATGTTTGAATATTAATCAGGATGGCTAGTTTACCACTGTTCTGTTGAGAACTGGTTAATGCTACGTTTAGACCACAAGTGCTGGAAGCAGCAAAAAAGCTTCTGCTTCCTCATTTTTGATGCTTGTACACATTAAGGTCCGACGCACTTCAAGAGCATCTTTGCCGCTCCTGAAGCGCATCCAGTATAGTTTGTCCAAATGTCACCGATGCTTCTGCTGCAGCTGTGTTTAACGGCAGAGAGCGGCTTTGCTATATTTGCTGTTATAAGTGGGTAAAAAGTAGTTTAAATATGTTTTCAAGTGAGAAAGTCCGCCTCAAAACTTCATCTGTACAGTCAGTTCATCAAGAGTACGATCCTGCCTTCAAATATTATTTCACTGTCGGAGCCGCTCAGACCCCATACACTCTGTATGGTGCTCTGTCACTAGGAATCCCTTTCAACGGCAGCCTCTGGCCTGGTCGCCTCTTCAGGGTTTTCCGCTAGTGTTCGCAGCGGCTGGAAGGCATTTTTCATCTACGTAATCCAAACTGCAGGCACCAGAATAATAAAAGCTAAAATATTTTGCCGACAGGTTTCGACATAAGTTGCTTTTACAGCGCGTCCTGTGCATCAGATGCTCAGAAGCTCATGAGGCGCTGCTTCAGCTGCTTATGAAGCGCTGCTTCAGCTGCTTATGAGGCCCTACTTCAGCTGATCAGACACGCTGCAGGACCTTTTGCTGCGCCTTGATGAGCGTCAACCATTGACTTTGCATGTAAACTAGCTGCTTCTTCTGCCTCTAAAGCGTGCGGTCTGAACGTAGAATAATTCTTTCGTTGGTTGGTTTAATGCAGGGGTCAATAATTTTAAGCCCAGTCCAAAAAAATCTAGTAGTGTAGAGGAAGGAATCATAGCTCAGGCATCATATAGGCGTGCTTTGTCAGTTTGAAAAATCTGTTTATTTTTCAGTAGTTTGTGTCCAGGTTTTGACCATCTAGATGTTGATTTAAATTGATGTTTGTCATTCAGTTTAACTTTTAGTCAACTGGAAGTGAAAATGAGCTCTAGTAATATGATGTCTCCACCCTGTTTTACAACTGGCTTTATGTTCTTGTTAATGTTACAGCTCAATCTGTCTTATCTGCCTTGAAAGCTTGTTTACAGAATACATTTGGACTTTCTTTATGGACACTAACGTACTTCAGACACGCTTAAAAGTGTTGGATTTGTAGTGTCTTTTGATTGCAACCTCTAAGTCCACATTGATATGAAAGCAAAGTGAACACAAGTCTTTGAGTCCATGACTGAAAACCACCTGAGATGTTCCAGGCTAGCTCCTAATCATCCTATCCAGTTCTATTTTCTCGTATTTTGACAGCTTGGGTTGGATGGTAGATATTCAGCTGCTTTTTACCATGACATTGATGCCAGACCTCTACCACCTCATTTTCAAAGACAAAGACTAAAATATTTATAAAAGCTGTCGTTACTTTCAAAAATGCTTTTTTTTCCAGTAATATTCTCAATTAAATCAAACCACATTTGTAAAACTGCATGTGTACATCTGAGCCTTTAACTGAAATTTAACTGAGAAAATCCAAAATCGATACAAGGTTGTGCTTCAGTTTCTTCTTTAAAATAGTCTTGTCTATTATCTTGTATAATCATTCCACCTCCGAAAATAAAAGATTTGAATTTATCTGTTTTCTTATGGGAGTAAACGTCTCTTGTCTGACTTCAGCTCTGTTGATCCTTAAGATATAGTAAATACAGTTCTGCGTTCAAATGCCTCAGAAGCTTTGACAGAAATATTTCTTATAATACATTTATAAGGTCCATGCCACAATTTAACCCCTGCAAATGATTCACACAATAATGCTGGAATTGAATTTACTAGCCAATGAACCTTAACATTTGGCTGCCGCATTAAGCTTAAAGCTGAAATCTTAAATTAAACTGTTTTTTGCTGCAGCAAGTTTGAGTTGAAAAGGTCTCCTCTGACTAACTGCAGCTATTTAGGATTAAAAATGACTCCTCTTTGCACTCATTAACTGCAGCATTGCACATTCATGCAGCGCCCCTGCCTTAAGCATTTGGATGAAATGGGCAAACTGCCCCTGAAATGAGTCCCCTCAAGTGTGACTGCTGGTTTCAACAACAAAACGTAACCAGCAGATTTTTCTGCCTGATTTTTACTGATATTCTTCTGCCTTTAAGCTCAGAAGCTACTATTGGCATATCACCATAAATATCCAGTAGTGAACAATAGCAGTTTTGGCATATATAAACAACTTTACAACTGTAGATAGAAAACTTTGAATCAATTTGACTGTATGATCTGCTGAACTGTAAAGTCCTTTGAGATTACATGTGTTGTAAATTAGCGCTATATAAATAAACTGAATTGAATTGAATTAAACCTATTTTGCTGCAAACTTGGCTTTTCTGACTAACAGTGGTCCCCTCACCTGCTCCATGAACCTGCACACCGACTGAAAAATGATACATGGGAGTCACAAACATGCGCATGGAATAAATATACAGCTCAGACAGCTCAGGGGATAATATGACTCAGATTTGACTTTGGATATTATGGCACACTCAAACAAACACCAATTTAGTGGTTGGCCAGTGTTTAGATAAAGGCAAAAATGGCCTCTAGTCACCTTCCTCCCATTGAGGCAATAACAGGAACCACTGCAGCAATGAAAACCAAACAAATAATCTGTCTGTGTGAATCTATTGAAAGATTTCAATGGAATGGATTCAAAGTGCACAGTCAAACGTTCACTAAGGGACAATTTCTAAAACAAAAGAACTGGTGGACAGAGATCTTTGCACTATTGAATGTTTGATTTGGTCATTTCTGATTACTAAACCCTCCTTACATACAAACATCTGGGATGTGCTGACAATACTCTTCTGTCTGGCAGGCAGGAAGATGCTTAACGGTAGCCATTTTGATTATAAATTACATTTTTTTTAAAGTGAGTGAAAGCACAAAAGCCTCTACGACAACTGTGCTAATCATACTGACCTTACAAAGAGCAGTTCCTCTAAGCACTAAATGCTAAAGTTTACCATAACTCTGAAATAGTTTACTCTGTTTTGAAATATTTATTATATTGTTATTGCCTGCAGAGCCGTGTCATATCAATTGCTTTTGCATACACACAGTGTAACCTTATCTTTGCTTTAAATATACTTATACTGTATATCATTAAGGATCAATCAGAGAAAGGGTTCTTAAGGTGATGACCCTTTTTACAGCAAATGGATACACAACCAAAAATCTGAACAGATATACAGAAGAGCTTTGCCTTTGCATATATTAGATCATTTAATTTCAAATGATCCTGCAGAACAGAAGGTCTACCCAATAGCTTGAAAGATTTGACTGAAATTTCTGTGAGGTGGAAAGAGATACAGTATAGCTCTGAAACCCTAGAACAATTAAGGAAAGCATTGATTATATATACTATAAACATTTTGACAAGGTCGTATAGAAAAGCAGTATCCTTATACTTGTTAAAGAGAAATTGGATCTGCAAACATTTGCATTAGCAGGTAAGTTTATCTCAGATAAGTGCATCTCTGCTGCATACAACCATGTGTTGAGATGCGCTATGTCATAAGTAGAAAAAGAAGAGCCAATGTTCAAGAAAACCTATAAAAGGGTCAATGTTTGGAAAACGAGCCCACTAAAGGGTGTTTTAAAAGAACTCTACTCTTGTGAAAAATACACAAACATAAAGAAATGTGGAAACCATCAGGACATACAAAGTACATAACTACCTTTGAAATTTGGTTTTCTTTTTCCACTAATCCATCTATATCCCTATTCTTTTGAAAAGCTCCAGAACAAAGCCATCTGATAATGCCTTAGCATAGTGAAGTGGGGCAAAGTGACATCCATTGCACCATAACAAATGATGTTGCTAGATAAAGGCACACACATAAAATACCAATATTTGTTTGTAGATATTGTTAAAAACAAAGCTGCAACAAAACAACAATAAGGTTATATATTCAAACTATTTCAACAATACCCCATGTCAACGCACTATTCCACTAATGTTAGGGTGAACTAGGGTCAGTACAGGATGGACCCTCTTCCTTTAAAACAGCACAAACATTGTGCATTAATCTAGATCTTACATCACAGCGCCCCCACACACACATACCCTCCCACCACTTCCCCCCAATGAGAAACCTGCAAATCAATAACAGCAGGCATTGCACATAATCTCCTTTTTAATATGCCTGTCCTAAACCAGGGTTGTAATTGGAACCATAAGTAAAAAAAACGTGCCATTTATAAAATCTATCAATCTGTACTAAATAAGGGCCGATCTGGAACCTGAATGGATGAATAATTAAGGAGGAGGGGGGTCTGAGTGCTGCAGGCGTGCTACCCATAATCCATCTCGATCATCAACCCATTAAATTATCCAGCAGAATGCTCTGCGGCACAAGCAGCTTCTTACCATGTGATGTTTCTTGTCGATGCTAGAATCCCCTCTGTGAGCTGTAATGTTCTGCATTCATGCTGATATTTGCTTCTGTGTATTAGGAGTGATCCAACTGAATTCAGGTCAGGAGCTTTTTTTGCTCGTTTTAATTTCCATTCTTATTCCAGAGTGTGCCTTCCTGAATAATTCATTTTTTCTCTTAAAGTCAACTTCTCTACATCCTCTGGACCCAAAGAGCCACCCTGTGACAGCTCAAAGGAAAGCTAGCCTTAGGAATGATGACCAAAACTACAAGGCTTTTTTTCTCTCTTTTTTGCCTTAAGACTTTTAAGAAAACTTTTTTTCAAACAACCACTTCAGAACATAGAGATGTGATTTTTACAGATTATTTTCAATGGGTTTCAGAAACAGAAGCCTATGTGTGAAGCAGAACCATAAACTCAATTAAATTGGATGTAACCAGGTCCTTTTCCACCTTTCACGTCTGCTTTGGTGTGAATGCAGCACTTTACTGTCTAAACACTGTGAGTGAAGTGATTCAGCCAGTAGGACCACTTCCACTCAGCACTTGATTGAGACACTGAAAAATTAGAGGCAATACAGCAAAGAATGTGGTAGAGTCTCAAACTTGGTTGTAAAAGCATGTTGTAAAATGCTAATATTTATTTTAAAAGTTTTTGAAAAGGAAAAAACATGGGATAAATGCACTCTACCGACAGTATAAATTAAAATAAATGGGCCAAAATTGGCAAAATTGTCACTAACTAGTACAGAGATCTTGCAGCAGCAGATCTAGCAACATTTATATGCCAAAATTAATTCCTGTAAAACTGTTTAGTCTTCTAAAGCCCTATCATGTTGATCTTTAACATCTTCTATCGCTTGCATCTACTGTACTTATGCTGCTTCAATCTTGCTGAACATATCAGTAGTATGGAAAGGGAGGATACAACTAACAAATATAGGTGAAACAGAAACATTGGCCAGCCATTAAATGGAGGAGAGAAATGTAAGAAAGATTTGTTTAAGATTAGTTTTATACAATTTAAGGCTAAGTATGGAAAATCATAATTTTGGCAAAAACGCTGCTAACTGTTGACAGCTTTAGCAAACTTTTGCATCTAACAGTGCTTCAATTGGCATCTGATTTAGAGCCCCATCAAAGTTACACTCAAACAGTTATTCTTAAAATAAAATTTGTGATTTATCAAAAATCTAGTATATTGGCAAAACACAGAAAGCCATTTCAAAATAATTTTTAGTATTTTTGTTTGCATTCAGGTCAACTTGTTGTAAGCATAAAAAACAACAGAAGACAGATTAAATCTGGACTTAAATGTTCTGCAATGATTATAGGTTCCATAACATGTAAAATATGAGATCTGCAAAAACCGAAATACTCCAAATATTACAACTACAAAACTGTTGGTTTGTCCATTCAAACATCCGAAGCTGACTGTTTAAGACTTTAAAAAAAATGTAAAAAAATTGATAGTTAGTCCATGCTTAGGTAAAAAAGTAATGAAAATGGTTTGCCACTCATAGAAGCTGAGAAAAATAAAATGAACTCTCAAGTAGTGAGAAATGAGAATTTAGTGACTGTATCTGATAAACGCTGTTCCACAAAGACAACCTCCTAATCAAACTTTACTCATTATGGGAAAAATTATACATATTAGCTTTAGCTGAACTGTCAGCAGCCATGGACAAGATTTACAGGAAATTGGATTTTAGAAATTATTAAGCACTACTTGCCCAGCGGCTTTGCAGTCTGTGAAACCACTAGAATTAATTAAAAATAGGCTTTGAGTTCTTGGCTTTACTAATTTGAAGGTCAGGAAATTATTGTCATTAAACTACAACTTTAACTTTACATTGGTATCTTATTGTGTGCATAATTACATATTTTGACACATATTTATGACACTGAGAATCAAATATGTCCAACCAGCTTAATTAACAAACTGTGCCAATCACAGCTACAAGTGTTAAACCTGCGTAAGCCTTCTTGCTTCATCAATATGAACCAGACTGAAACAAAACAGCAGGTGAAAAACCAGTGAACAAAACGAACACAAAAACACCTTTCAGGTGTCTCTCTTTTCCTTTCAAAGGTCAGCTGGCACGCTGCCACTGTGAAATAGGAGAGGGTGAGCATGCTGACCAAGCACTGCAGGTAACTGACTATCTGTCCCCTCTGCTTTGCTAAAGGAATGAATGACTGTCAGCCCACACACACCTCCAACATTCGCCATCATACGATTCTTCATAGAGAAAGCAACATCAGAGTCAAGACCTATGAGATTTCTAGTGAATTATTAAAACCAACCAAAAGAAATGCAAATATAATAATCTAAGCAGACATTTTATTTTCCCAAACCATGATTTTCACCAGACCTTTCTCCAGGGGCTACAGCAATGAATAAGACTCTGTGCTGCATGACTGGTATATAAATAAGGGTTGGAGTAAAGCAATGTGCCAGTGCAGGACTTTTATCATTTAAGAGTAGAGCTCCAAAAAGGTCTTCCTTTCTTTCTTTTGGTGTGAATATAATGCATTATTTATCTGCAATCCATAAAATAACAGAAAATTTAGCGCTGATATGCTTGTTGCATTTAAACTGAAGATCTCTTTCTGCAGTTTATTAGAATTATCAAACTAAACCTAGAGCTTCAGTTGTATTAGTAAAGCTCTAAACAAAGTATGGAAGAAGATAGAAGTTAAAAACATGGTGATCATAATTGACAACAATAACCATCCCTGTACATGCATGGGGTCTTGCTCTGGGTACTTACACTTCCCTCCACAGTCAATAAACATGACTATAGAGTACCAAAAAGTCTAATGTCGACAAGTTGATTTAATTAGGCTGAGTCAACACACATCTGGAACCCCACCCCCGAGTGTGGGCCTGCATGGTGGTGTGCGTGCGGCATGCAAACCAGGTTTTGTTTTGGCTTATTCTGTGGACTTAGCAGAGCACACTCTACAGGTCGCAGTAAAGCTGGATTAGACCAATCTAATATAACCAAACATCAAGTATGTCAACTTTAGTAAACGTGTACAATAGGTATTACAATTGGTCATTTAATTGAGGCGTGATGTCTGTCAATATGTCCGAGTGGCACATTATAAAAGGCGAAGTGTCAAAACCAGACTGTGTAGATAAAGTGGTTGGTTAGAAATATGAAAAAACATTCAGTCATTGACCACTGTAAAGCTAAAATTTGTTGAAAAAAACTGCGGGTCTAGCTCTGCTAGTCTGATTCTTTGAATAAGAAGTGAAGGTGAAGTGTAAATAAATAAACTCAACTGGAGACGCAACTGTGAAGTCATCAACAAGAAGGGACAGAGCACACTATACTTCCCAATGAAGCTTAGGTCCTTTAATGTCTGCAGAAAGATACTTCATATCTTCTATAAGCCTTTGTGGAGAATGGGAGTTCTTCAGAAGACTGTTAGAAAACAACTGAGTGTCTTTAACCAAAGACTCCAGATCAGGTGCAACACAGATCACTAAAGATAATCCTTCTTGGCAAGAGAAAAAATATTAACAGTATTCTTTTAAAAACATTAATTTTCGTTTAGGGTCAGTAAAGTATCTTTTTATTGAATTAAACCAAATTGAACTGCATTGAACTGAATGATTCATTGCCTTCAGAATGTCCTCTATTAATTAAAGCTTAAATCCAACATTGTCTTAAAAAACTTCATCAAAGATATTGATCTATTAAAGTCCTCCTCAATTTTTTGTTTCAATAAACAGGTTATTTTATAGCTAGTGAGGTATAGTAGTGGAATTACCAATGTCTGACAATTTTTTTTTAAAGCTTATATCGGCCAATATAAATAATTTGCGGATAATATTATGCATCCCCATGACATTATGATGCACTGTGGTCACTAAGGGTTGGACATAGTCAGCAACAATCTTTACATTTTTCTAAATCATTGTGAAATGCAGTCTCAGTTTCCAGCTCTTAGCTGACACGAGTGCCACACAATTGGCTCTTCTGTAGCCCCTCTGTATCAAGGTTTGACACTTTGTGCTTTCAGAAATAATACCCTACATACTTTGTTTACAAAAGGTAGTAATTTGAGCTTCAGTGGCATATCATCATTTCAAACTAGTCTGAAATCTTCTGACCTCTGACATTAATCAGGTATTTCTTTTCACACTACTGTTAACTGGACGGTTTCCTTCTTTTCAGACCATTTTCATTAGACCAAAACAAAATTGAGAAAAAAATCCAAGCAGATAAGTCGTTCGGAAATAGTCAGACCCAACCATTTCACACCAAAAAACATCCACAAAGTCAATTACATCCCCTTGCTTCCTCATCCAGGTGATCAATTTGTGCCTCAGGAATCTGGCTTCTCCATATATGTTCAGACCTTCAAACAACTGCCTCAAAGAGAATTTTTCAAAACTAATGCCGCCACTTATGTCAACTGGTGCCTGGAGAAGCATAGAAAATAATTTACATACCGACTGCATGTTTTCTGAGTCCCATCCAAATTGCATCATTTCATTTGGGGGCTTTATTTATTTATTTATCTATTGCAAGCAATAGTATTTTACAAGACAGCATATTGATATAACTCTTGAAGCGCCCTTGGTTAAATGTCAGTCTTGCTTCTACAGTATGAGAAATTGGAAAAACCCTAATATAACTTTGTGGATTTCCTTGGGCTACCCTTACCTCCTCCCACACAAAAACCCATGTATGGTTAATCTAAAAGTACTTCCTCCATTGCTACTGGTCGGAGCACTGAATTAACTTCATCCCCTGGCACTGCAGAATCTTTGCTTTAAGAAGTGTGACTTTTTTGACTCCCGTGGCTCTATTCGTTCTTTGCATTTGACCTATTCCAAGTTGACTTCATCCATTAGGCAGAAAACTAATTGCGTAGACAGCCCTAACTAAGGAAGGGTGGTACTTATGACAAGCTGAAGGGCTTCAATAATTTAAAAATGAATTTCACACACCTGTGGCAACTATAGAGCCATTGTAATAACCTTGAGAGTATGGCAAAAGAGAGATTCTATTGAATGAGTAGGAGGGATGACTTAGTGGTAAACACCTGTGATTGATGCAACGTGATAAAGCAGCCTAACTCTGTATCTGACATTGATCTGTGCTTGGCTTCCTGTTTTCTATGCCTGCTGGAGTCTATTGAGTTGGGTAAACAAAAGAGATGGCTAATAAGTTGCCATCCTGTGTAATCAATGTCGCCTCTAAGTGTGTCCAACATAGCCATGTCATGTTCGATAAAAGATACACAGAAATTGAAAGTTTTAAAGCTGAATTTTGAACAGAGGGGGACATAAAAGAAGGGATGGACATTGAGAGACGAGAGGTTGCTTGATGGCATACTCTCCAGACAAATCAATTGCAACCTGTCTGCCATTATTTACAAAAAGCCTCCCCAGAATCATACACAACAAAGTCTGGAAAGTTAAATAAACTTTGGGACTAAACCTCAAATCAGCTTGTGACTATTTCATATAGTTTTAGGAAACTTCAAGTAACTTTATCAAAGTAGACATTAAAAACTTTCTCCGATTTCACTAAATTTAATTTCTCTTCTAGCTTTTACTGGGTCTTGGTGCTGTATTTAACACAACTGATAACAACTGGCTCAGGTTTGACAAACCTGGACTACTTTAAATGCGTAGACAGTTTTAAATTAAAACCAAGAAAAACTCCATTTAGAGCTTCCTCAGATTAAGAAGTAGAAAATCTATTAAGTGTTATGGAACACCCTTTAAAAATCTGTGTCAAATAGCCTGATTGTTCTAAATTATTGCGCTCACTAACACAGCCGTTGGTATCTGCAAGACAATTGAAAAACATGATTTTATAGTTTCCTTTAACCCATTTAGTGAATTTTATCATTTTGAAGATTGCCATGTCGCAGAAGTAAAAGAGAGAAGAGAAAAAAAGAAGAAGGAGATGAGACATGAGGAGGTGACAGTTGAACAATTTAGAGGATGACAAGGATAGGGTAAACACAAAGAAAACCCCCAACTGAGTAGTTAAAGCATTTAAATTGGAGAGTTCTACTGTCCCTAAACTAAAAGACATTTTGCTACTGTTTTATGCAAATGTTTATTCAACTAAAGCCCCTGTTACATCTTTGATGATTTAGCCAGTGTATGCCTGACATACGGAAAATCTGGCAAAAACGCTGGCATACGTTGGATAAGCAGTGGGTACGTTTTGTGTAAGTCATGAGCACGCAGAAGCACGCTGGCACACGTCGACATACGGCTAGTACGTATGTCAAAACTTCTTGACATATGCCAGCGTATGCTCATACGTGGGCCATAAGTTAAAGATAAGTCACTGGCCTACGTTAAGTGTAAGTTAAGCATAAGTCGTGGCGCCTAGCTTATCCAAAACCAGTAACTTGTGCATAATTTATGCTTAACTTATCAAGAACTTATATCAAGGCATATCAACATATTTGATGTATTGCAGACAACCACTGAGTGTGTTTCTAACTTACAGCTACTGTATAATGGCATTTTGGCAGCATTTTGGTATAAAAGGTGGTTCACAGGAGGAAAAGTTCTCCTCCAGGCAGCATCCGCATCATAGGGTGAGCGAGAAGGTGAGTGTGATGGATCCTTCCACTGTCTCAACCGACAAACTTCCCAGAAGACATAACACTAAATCTATTGCAACTACTTTCCTTCTTTTTCCCTTTTTCTTTTTCCCTTTTTTTTTTTTTTTTTGGAGGCGGGCGGTAAACAGCAGCTAGGTTAATAGCACAATGAAAGACATCTTTTAATGCAGACCAGGTGCCTCTGGCGCATTGATGCCCCCCTCATGACACTGTATTGAGCATAATTTCAAGGGTATTATTATGCCGTGCGTTACGCATAAGTTAGGCTGTCGTTGGACATATGCTCCAGGGTCCTTATGACTTTGCTACGTATACACCCAAAATTGAAAAAATACATAGAAAGTTCAGTGTATTCCAGGATTTTAGAAGATTCTGGGATTTTAGGCATACGCTGGCTAAATCGCCAAGGTGAGATAGGGCCCTATGGAAGGAGGAGAATATAGTGCTGCCAGTTTGAGCGAATGCATGGGAAAGACACCAGCTTCCACCGTCCATGTATCCCTTAAGAAGTGGGATACATAAATCTGATTTTCATCTCCACTGTATTTATACACCAGCATTCATGTTATGTAAAATCCCAGATTTTTCTATATCAACAGTTAATCAATTTTGAGTTTACAGCAAAAAACAAATGGTGATAGACTGACCGCACTCTGAACTATAGAAGCTCAAGGAGTGCATAGGAGGCAAAAATTCAGATTTTTCAATAAATAAAAAAAATTTAATTTATTGAATATATTACCTTATAGCCAAATCCTACTATTGTGTTAAATACTGGAATAAATAATAACAAATATAAATCTAAACATTGCTTTGATATATTACACATCCATCTTGCAAAATATTTCAAGGTAAAAATGTTAAATAATCCATGTTAAATTGTGAAGCTCATGTAATTTCAGAATCTGTCAAGCTCCATTAATTCCAATTCAAAACATATTCTAACCCTTTCAGATTTTACAAATATGCACACAATTTAACAACAGACAGGAAACAAAATTTGTCTACAATAACAGAAAAGTATTTAGTTATTAGAAAATCTTTGCCCACAGGAGCTGAATTATGTGATTAAAACAAAATCCACCTTTTATATATTTTTTAGTCAATATAGCTCAAAATGTTACTCCCCAAATGAAAATATTGTTCCTCAATCAAATTAACTTTCACAGCTTAATTATTTAAACAAATGAAAATATTATTTGGCCAATTACTTTCTCCAGGGTTTCACTTGATTATGTGAAATTAATAAGAAATAATAATAATCTGACGCAATATTGCCACAGCTGTGGAAAGAACAGATCTCCTACAGCTGAAGTATGCAGCCACCCACACACGGACATTTTCTGCAGAACTTTCAAAGCCAGACATTTCACTGATAAAAATCATTTACATTATTATTAAAAAGCTCCACAGAGCACGACTCAAAGGACAAACAATAATACATCAGGATTTTCCCCAAACCACCAATCATCTTGGTGACTAGATTTAATGGTCTCAAGTCATTCCCTTTATCTTCAGACATTAAGTACTCATGCAAACACGACAAAAAGCCACAAGAGACGGAGGGGCTGTTGAAAAAGGAGCAGCCACCTCAACCATGAAATATGAGAAATCTTAAAGCATAATAAGCATGGGTTATTAAAGTGAGCATGACAAACAGGGATACAGAAATCAATGATGTACATGAGTTGACACTGAGATGGGCAAACACCCTGCTGCATCCATTCATCTTCCCTGTTCCAGCTGAAAATAGTCCACACTTCTCTGGACACATTGATCCGAGGAAAATGCCACATACGTCATCAAGACATATTTATTGTTCATAAACAGAAAAATGCTACATCCCATTAAGTCAGGGGTAATTGATTTATTGGATTGTTGTCTAGATTATTCATTGTATGAGTGAATAACATAAAACAAGATAATGAAAAAGTGGGGCAGTCCAGTGAAGTTCATAAATTTTTAAGTTGTATTATTAACAGTGGATTTCATGAAAACTACTAAACAGGAAAAGCCAGAAGAGAGGTCAAGGCAAAAATTTTGGACCTCACCTCTGATGCCTTCCTGTGTCTGACTTCCAACGTGTTAATTATCACACAGAAAGCCAAGGCTTAAACTATTGACTTTTCTGTACAAGGGGGAGGAGTAACCAAGTCCAACAAAGCTCCACCAAGGTTAAACCGAAATTGGATGTGTTACAAACCCCCATCTTTATCCCTTAAGGGCCGCTATCTGTCCCAGTTTCATGTTGCATAAAAGCAAAAGTGTCCCTAATTACTGACATTGGTAAATAATATTATCAAGCCAAATTGTAACATGTTTACACATATTAACCAAACTATTTTATTGTTGGATCATTAATATAACCTTTACAATAACTTTTGAAGTTTAATCACATCATCATTTTATTCGTAATTTTATTTAAAAAGGGACACTATAATGACCTTAAGAAAAAACAGACACATAGATCAAATTCTAGGGAAGCAATTTCTTTAAAAATGCACATAGTATCTGGTGCTGGTGACTGTTAACTGTTAACAGGTATGCCACAGAGTCACAAATCACTCTGCAAACCAAAGTCAAATCTCAGCATCAGTAATATATTTAAGAATATTAATCTCACTGAAATATCAGGAGCTTTTAAAAATAAAAAAACATTTTCTGTGTCATATCTAAAGTCCATTCAGGCTGCAAAAGAGCAAGACTTTTTGTTAAGCATTAGAAGGTTAAAGTCAATTCAATAAATCAATCATTCATTATCGACTGCTATAATGAAACATAGAATTTTTAAATTTTTGTTTCAGAGGTAATATTCCACCAGGAGTCTACACATGGAAAGTTTTTATTTTGCTAATGCTAACCATTTAGTTATTGCTAATTGCTAATGGGACATGTTAAGATGACACGTTTTCAGAAAGCCATGTTTTAGAGCAAATTCACTGTGGTGCCCGTGGGGTACTGTCAGCAGTAATCCGAACCAAGTTTGCTTTCAGAATGCTGTTCCACTGACATAGCACCTGATTTCTAATACCTTCCCTCCTTTCCCATTGAAGCAAATGATTGTTTAAATGTCCAAAACAAATTTAAAGAGTTCCAAAAGTTTCCAGCAGGACTTCAGAGACTCCGAAAGTGCATGGAGTAGGCTTAAAGATTATGTGAAGTATAGACTCCAGTAACGCTTAGCATTAGGAATAACACTAATGCTGACTAAAGGCTTTCAGCTCCTGCTAGGCCACATACCAAAGTGCATTGGTCAGCAAATAAAGTTCTTTCCTATTACTTTGAGCTTTGCTGATTTCCTAACTTGACCAAAACACATTTTCATCAATGTTATGGCAACATCCTGCAGAATTTAAGACTTATTACTTTTGACAAAGGTAGCAATTTCTTAACTGATGGCGACACCGTTCCTTGTAGCACACTCGTCAGTAGGAGACAGTCCCGGTACATGTTGGACACCCTGAAGACTTCTTCAATGCATGTTGAAAGTTTTATTGATTCCAAAAGACCTTCTCTTTCATGTAATGTTTTCTTAGTGAGAAACTTCCTTCTATACAAGTTTATTGTAAAATAAAGTGGCCAAATCCAAAGCTGTTCTTTAAATGTAGCCTGGCTATAACAAAAGACGTTATTGATTCCAACCTCTTGTCTTTTTCCTGTATGCTTAATAGACTGCAAATCCGATGGATAGAATGGACTGAGACCCCCTGTGGTGGTGGTTGAAGTTTTGTTGGTTCTATTCTGTACTTCTGTAGTTTTAGTCCAATCATTTCAGATGCTAAACCATTTGTAGGGCTAATTAAGTTTCTATCCACTAGTAGAAGACAGCCAGCACCATGCGAGAAAAAATACCTCCAAACAACACTTGCTCTCAGATTTTCTACTAACGTTTTAAACATCGGGAGACATTTCACAGTTTGACTCTCAGCCAATCGGGTGAGGTGCAGCAAGAGGTGAATCTCTATGTGTCTGCTGCTGTAGCAGGGATAAGTGAAGTTGTATGTCCGCTAAAGAATATGAAAATGATCAAGTTTTATGCAAATGTTTATCTTCAAAAAGTTTCTTGTATTAATTTTTTATTTTATTGAAAGAACATGTATCAATAAGAACCAGTAAACTAAAGTAAATAGAAAAACTTCAGACTGTCAGCCAAAGCATATGTATGTAGATAAGCTAAGGTTGCTAATGAAATATTTTTCCTGAAAGGCATGTATGAACTAAAGGCAAACATTAACAGAATAATTCAAATTACCGATTCACACTGCTCAAATAAGCGATCATCAGGGATATAAACATCTAATCAACCTTTCTTTCTCTGCCCTAATTTTTTTTTCTGCTGCTGGAAAGTGTTTCTCTCCTGACTCTCATTATACCATCTATCCATGACCTTTCCATTATCCTTTCCTTTTTTCTTTTATTTTTTTTGCTCATTAATTTAACACAAATCTTAATTCTGCACTAGGGCTGCTATTCTGTCCTTCGCAGTGGAACCAGTCCCAGGAAGTAATCAACTCCTCCTAATGAAGTGTGAGCTAAATACACACACATTATTGTTAAACAGTTGTATAGTGGGGCTGCAGCACATGCTGTTTGGGGCAGAGGAAATGAACAAGCGCTACTTAAGGGATTATAGTGAATCAGCCAATGAAAGGCTCATATGAATGCAACTGACCAGTCTGATGACTGAATTGGAATACAAACTATGGCTGCATACAGAGTTCTATTAAAAAGCAGGACTTGGTAAAGAAAGACTACATTAATTTTTAAAGATACTGTTCTTGGTGAAATCGGGTTAATTTCTTCAGTGGCCAACGAATAAGCCCTTACATATAAAATATTAAACATTTGAATATTTTGTATTAAACTTATGACCTTGGCCTTGAAGAAGGATAAAACAATCTTGCAAGTAAACAGAAAATTAGGCCTCCACTTGAGCAGATGAAATGTATCCAGGGGTCTAAAAGGTTTAAGAGGCTGTTTTTTCCCTTGATTTTCTTTCCTTCCAATTCTAGGAGTAACATTACTGTTGATGCAGCCCTTGCAGGGAAGAATATTTCTCCAGACACCGGTATACCAATGAGTTGCAAGCCAGGTTATCCAAAGTACTGCTAGCTATCTAATTATTAGTTTCCAGTTTGTTGTATAGGGACACATCTAAAAGTAAAGGGATGCCGGAACTTGCAGACTGAAGTTGCTGTAAACCCGAATAGGTTCAGAATACTCCAAACATTTGTGGAAACCAATTACCTCAAAGTTCTTAAGTTAAATATTTAAGTTTGAAGTGCTTATATTTTTCACAGCATTTGACATTATGATCTAATAGATGTTAGCACTTCAAACCCAGATATTGTAACGTATTTACTCAAAAACAATGTTAACGGTTTGCACAAAAGTTTTGAGTATTATGAACTATTTCGGGTTTACAGTCCTACAGTGATTCACCAAACTACGCCATAGGCTCTGTGCTAGAATAACTTCTGACCCAGTCCAGGTAGTGGGAGACAAAGCAAATCTGGTGGGGAAAAAAAATCATCACTGTTGGATTATGACATGACATGCATTTAGCTGTGATGGAACTGGACAGCTCCTTCCATCAATGACTGTTGCATCTTAGATGCACAAAGAAGCGTAATCGCAGCTCCTTATTCCAAGCTAATGTTAAACTTTATAACTCTTATTGCTCTCAACAAAGTCAAACAAAGTATATTTTTGCTATTACTTTACCATCTTTGATTGAGTATAAGTAATCAGTTTTTTCACTTACATTTATGTCATTGTTTTTTAATAATCCTACTTAGTAGAACAATTGTTGAACCTGAGTATGCTATTCTTGAATAACTGTACAGTCTCCTACCCTTATTTTCGAAATTTGGGTTTGTTTTGTTTTTATACCCTCTAGTTAATCTGCATGTTTCAGTTTGCCTGTATTTTTGATGCTGTTGTACCCGAATTTCCTCACTGATGGAACATAAAAGTTATTTCTATTCTATTCTATTCCTGGCTTAATAAATATTACTTTTCTTAGTTCGAAATAACAGTCTCCTGTACTGATAGATAATTCAACTTGATGATATTTTGTGGACAAACCTGGGCCTTTTTTTTTAGCCCTTTTAAAGTGGTCAGACAAGGTGAAATAACAAAAACGACACCACAAAATGTGTTAGAAAGGATACAATTTTACAATTTATTGAGCAGTTAAAATTTCCATCTGTGTGACAGAAATCAGTTGAAGCCTGCGCCCTCAGGCCATCATATTTCATGCTTCATTTTAAGCCAATTCTACATGGACTGACCGAAGGAGTGCATCAATATATTATTTTCAGTGTGTTGTTTTGCCATAAAGTTTGGAAATGAGAAATCAAACGTTTATTGTGCTTAAAAGATTTACTCTCAATGATTGCTTTGAGCAGAAAGGAAGCAAATAATCAGTTCTGACCACACCGTAGCTGTGGGAGCTGCTCATCCTGTTCACCCTTGAACTGACCACCATCCAGTTCAGCAGAGGCCATACGGCAGATCGAGGGAGGGGATTTGAAACAAGCATGTCGCGCTGGGAACACAAAGAGCTGGGCAGCGGGCACACGTCCAAGCCAACTCTGCTGCCTCTATAGAGCCATTCATGTCTTTATTTGGATCAGAGCCGTGGTACAAAGGAAACTCTCTCTCTAGATGGTGTCTGTGTCAGAGGATTTATAAAGATGCTAAACAAGAACTCAACCTTATTTGCTTAGGAGTGAATGGGGACAAGCTCGGAGTATACAGAAAGACATCAGTGACGCTATAAGCCTGTCTTTTAAACTGCTCAAGGCAGACTCATCTATTTGTTATAAACTGAAGCCAGTGTATGTGGACGGCTGAGAGTAGTTTTCTAAATGGCAGCTGAAAGCCAACACCAATCGTCCTGATGTGCCGAGTGGATTTTCTGGCAGTGCGTCCACGCTGCTGGCAGGGAAGTGTCTGGTGAGACTGCAGCATAAAAACGGCTAGCAGAGGGACATCAATCACGCCATGAATTATAAACGAGCCTCTCATTATCACTGCCAACGTAAAAACATAAGAGAAAAATAAAACTGATGGATGAGACAGGGAATCTATGGGCGATAAGGACGTGCAGAGTAAAACCTACTGAACCTGCCTGTGAAAAATGCTCTGAAAAGTGCGGAGCAATCAGAGAAAAGCTATCAGTCACATGAAAAAAGAAAGAAAAATAAACGCTGATGCCAAAACAGTGATTTGGGTTTTGGCAATGAGATGCAGCCTCACCGCTCTCTGAGTGGAGGTGGGGGGGAAGTAAGAGTGTTCTGTGGGGAAAGATAACACAAATGCATGAGCAATCAAAAACTAAGTGGAGAGGACCACCCTTAAATACAGAAACACTAACTTCCTCCATGAGCCACAGCTGTAGTGTGGGTTTGGTAGTGACAAAAAAATCTGAATATCTTCCATGCCAAGCCTGCAACAGATGAGCATACCAGCTAAGAATAAATCAACATACTTATTAATGGAGTAAGAACATCATATTGACACACAGAGGAACAAGATAGTTAAAAGGAACAATAGGCATGAAGCTAATTCAGCTATGATAAATGAAAGTAACAACCTGAACTTTTGGACTAAAAAGGGAAAACAACAGCAGTATTGTCAAGATGTTTGAGCACGTATAATGAAACTCAGAAAAACTACTGAAATAAATATTTTTATAAGGATATTTGTCAAAACTATGTTTTCTATCGCTTAATGGGAAAAAAACAGCAATAACCTCAAATAGAAAGAAAAAAAGGCACCTCTTTCTCTCCAGTTGTAACTTGAAGGTTTAAATTAGACTTCCTTGAAAACTATGACTCAAATGAGTTTAAAGTTGTCTTACATCAGCCTCCTATTTCAAATCCTGCTGCAGTATTTCAAACTTTGACACATCCTGAACCATTTATCCTTTCTGAGAATTCCTTAATGTCTTTGAGATCATCGAGCTCTTCAAAGGTCCATGCAAACATTTTAGATAGATAGCCTCACTATCTTAAAGTGTTCAGTCCATTTGCATTTGCTACTTGAAAACTAAATTATTTACTTCAACCCATTAATGCTTTCTTCTGTCAGAAACCAAAGCTGAACTTTGACACATGTTTTCATTGTTTTTGTACCACAATTTTCAGTATGGATATATTATACAGACTAAATCGGATATTTACCTCTTGTCATAATAAAGCCACACCACAGTTTTAACGAAACAGATACACTATATTCAAAATCTCGACTGGTTTCTAATTTTATCACAAATAAATAAAATGCTTGTTTCAAAGTATTTTTGTTTGCAGAAAATAAAAACATATTCTATGCATTTTATTGGTCACAGCAGCTCTTACATAACACAACATCATAGGTAGATAAAAGCGTGTTTGACCAAAACAAATTATCCTTGAACTTGGAAATAACTAATTTCATATTTGAAACTTATGACAAAAAAAAAAAAAACAGATGTGATTTTCAAAATACATGGGGTAGAGGGGGACTGAGTAGATGAAATACAATTCTTAGGTGTAATTATTGACTAAAGGATTGCCTAACATCATATATATGTCCAGACCAGACTAATTATCTAGAAGTATCACAATTTTAATTAAAGCAAAACAACTTTTAATTTAAAACGTATTACGTAATCTCTACTTTTCACCAATCTCACCATACCCGAGCTATCATATAGAAGTCAGGGGGAAAAAATACAGGGCAGCACTTACACCACTATGAAAGCTGCAGAAAAGAGCCACCAGGGTCACGACCACACTAGACCACACTCTAAATTTCAAATTTGGAAATGTTTAAACAAACATGAAAAGAATCTGCTTTTCAATAAAGCACAGAGCAAACTCGCTATTGAATTAAAGCAAGGTCAAGGAAGACTGTTTGGGAAAAGGCTCAAACTGGATTCTTTAAAAAGTATGAGACGGAAGAAGGACAGCAAACATCAGTAAGTACTCTTAATCTCTGTAGATGGGTGTGAACATATGTCTTCAGTGGTTTTGGTTGTGTGGTATGGTTCAGAATTGTATGAATAAAGCTGTGCATAGGCATGTTAATGTGTAAATGCATGTTTGTATGTACATAAATTAATTTATTTGCTCACTAAATGGACTTTTGGAGTAATATTGACTGATATATTAAGGACTTTTTTTAGACATAAGCACTAAATTATACATATATACATTTATACATAATATTTGTGTGAGTTCAAGTTGTAATTTTACTGTATTGTCAGAATTTATTTATTCATCCATTTGAAATGTTATGCAGAAAAATTGTGCTTTATTTGGTCAAAACAACAAGGATGACAGTGAAGGAAATCTGACTTACTAAAATCTATTACTAGTCCTGAGACGGATTTTACAGCACGCTATGCATTTGAATCTTGATGCAAAATAATTGGAGCTAAGAACAATCTATGTATTTGATCTTTTGTTGTCATAAAACAAAGAACTATTCAAGTTTTTAATCCTGCACAAATCTTTTGGCAGACAGTTATGATCGCAAAGAGAACTTCACTCTTCAAAATGTTTTCATTTTTAAACCCTAAAGCAACAGCATAGAAAATATTTGTTTAATTAAGGGCTGTGATAACAATAGAAATCAGGTTTGCCAAAATCGTACTATGTTGCCTCACATGTAAAGTGTCATAAATCATGAAATGTGGACAAAACTAAACACACCTGCAAATGTTTGTCAGGGGTGCACCATCCAAACATCATGATGAACCCAGCAATGTATTTTAAAGGTTTATTTACATCTCACTTCAACAGAGGTAATTATGTGCCTGCACCAAGCGTCACACAACCTTTCCGGCTTCAAGGCTGCTTTGTATCACAAGCAGAGGTGATCGTGTAAGCCCTTTTAAATGATCTTGAAAATCTACAATTTGAAATGAAAAGTGCATGTTTAAGGCTCTTATTTTGAAAGTTTGCAGGTAGGATAAACCCAGTTTATCCCCAGTATTCATGACTTCTGTTTAAAAATGACCCATCAGCCAGGCGATGGGTCATTTGTAAACAGAAGTCAGATGACAGTTAAGGAGCTCACACAACATCTCAGTTCATCTGCTGTATTGATGAGCCCTACCTGAAGCACAAATGCTAACACTTTTTTCACTTAAATATAATTTTTCTTTTTTCAGTTTAATTACCTGTCACTATTATAAAGAATAAAACTGTCAGCTGATAAACATAACGTCTAGGAAAAATCAGAGGAGTGCACACATACAGCTAGAATTTAAATGACTTAGAGTTAGCTTGAGGCAGAGCCAGCAGAGGCGACAGATGGAGGCCGAGGGCTAAAAGTAAAAGTCTTTAATGGATGCATTTCAATGCAGCAAACCTTTTTTTTTTTTTTTTTTTTGTGAAACACTGAATGCCACTGAAGTTTTGGTATAGACTAAACCTTCCGAGACCTTAACACCTAGGAAAAATGTAGTCAATGCTGCGACAAGTCTTTAAAAATGTGATCTCAGGGACTGGTCACAAGATTAAGACTAAAGCACAACAGCACTATTAGCTGCATTAAGTCGAAGGTGTGCTATCTGAAAAAAATAACTGTCTCTATTGTCTAATATTCCTCTAATAAATTAAAGATAATTTCAATTTCCTATAAGATTTTATAGAGGACAGACTTTAAGAGCATTTGTTAAATATTAGAATATAGTTATAACTAAGTCTGATAAAACATAAAGCCACAGCAATTATTATTTCTGAATGAGAACCCGAAACATTGCATCCTACTAACATGGAAGCAATTTCAACAAAAGGAGGAGCCAATTATAGGTATGTTGTTCTCTTGTTTTGACTCAGACATATGTAGGTCGACCTCCCCAAGTGTGTCTTAAAAATGGTATAAAAACGTTCCCTTCATCACACCCGGCCAAATCTCTATATAAATCCCTGAGGCATTCTGAACTCAATTTTACTGTTATCCTGCTCCTTACAATGATTCCAATGGCAAGCCTTTATGCAGCGTTGTGTACTTTAAGGTAAGCTATTTCTGGATTCTTTCACATTTCACCCTTTTTTCCAAAATAAAACCACCAATTGCTCATCAATATATTTTAAAGAAATACACAAAATATCTCTTAATCACTCACCAGCTGGCAATCTAACATATGTATGGCAATATATGTATTTATACTTATGAAGTGGCCACAGTATAGCATATTCATAGCTGTGATCATGTCATGATTACCCAAGAGAAATGACTCAATCATACTATAACAGTTATATGTTTCCTACCATCCTGATGGCTTAATTAGACCTACAAGACAATTGCTGAAACAAGTTTGTACAGCTGTATCGTCCTCAGCATGCTGATCAGTGTGTAGCATTGAAAAAGCACCACCTACGACTGCAGGCCTCTGCAGAGTAGTCAGAACATCAGATAGAACTTTCCAAACACCACTGCTGTATACTGTAACTGGAGGCTCATCATCTATGATCACACCCACTCCCAGCAGAGCCTGCATCACCCCTGAACCACTTACACATGAGATGTATCAGAATAAGAGGGAAAGAAGGATTTGATTTACAGAGCTCAATCTAATGTGATTCCTGATTCTTTTTTTTTTTTTCTTTTTTTAAACCTTTGATGCTTTTTGGTCCTTAAATCCCGACGTCACACCTTAAGATTAGGAAATCACACCACATGCATTCATAAATCTTGAATTCTTCTCATCTCAGGAACAGCAGTATCAAGTATAGTGAACTTGATATCTCTTGATATTGAGTTAAAGTCTCGCAAGAAAAAATGGCATAGGCCATTCTAACATCTGACTATGATTTAACCTCAATCCATTGTAACTAACTATTAGCATATAGTTTAAAGTAACAGTGTTCTGCAGCCTCTAACAGGTTTTCTTCCAGCGTTTTTCCTTATGAAGCTTTACCCATCTTCCATCAACTCTGGATAACCGTCCATTTTAAAGAAAAGCATCAGAAGACGAGCTCTTATATAAATACAAAAAGCATGTTGAATATTTTAAAATTTTTTCTATAGAATGCTTTGCTAAAGTATTCCAACCCTTGGACTTTCCAAAACAAAGTCAAAATTATGGTGAAGTTGAGGAAAGAAATTTGTTTTTTTTTTATTTTGAGAAGATAAAGCAACTTGTTAAGCCATCCATATGTTTTCTACTCATTTACTCAGATACAGTGAAATAAAAAGCATGTTTAATTCATAGGTTGTATAGCACTAAGTGTAGCGGGCTTGATATCTCTTGGAGATTTTAACTTTTCTCATGTAATAACCAAACGTTTTTATCAGCTTTATAGAAAGTGATCAGACATCCAGTTAAAGTCTAGGAAGGAAAAATGGCATAGGCCATCCTAACATTTGACTATAATTTAAATGCATTCCAGTGTAATTATGACTATGTAACTATGACTGGCACCGTCAACAGCAACAAAACAAGTGCAACCAAATTAGAAACCACACAGAGAGGATATATAGAGTCTTCTTCCAGAGAATTAGAGATTAGGCAGAAATACACAATCCAGATTGAAAGTCAGGGTGTGCAAACAGTACAGTTGATCCTCCGTGAGGCTGGGAACACAGCAACAACGGTGAGGAGGAGCAACAAAAGGCTCTCAACACACACAATGTTTGTCGAGTGCGCCCACGGATCAGAACCTAGAACAGCAAACACAGACACTAATCGTGAGTGCACAGTCATTGGTCCATACGTGACAATGGCTTCGCCTGGATCTGCACTGCAAACTGTTGAACCTGTTTGGAAGCAACACGACAATCTGGAAAGCAAAGAAGTTTTCAGGAGAAAAAGAAAACAGCCAGAAGCCCAGGCGACATGACCCCTGAGCAAGAACACAGCACATCAGTGAGAAAATCAGGGCAGCTATAGCGAGGCAACAGTAGCACAGCCTGCATACAGACTACACCAACACCTGACTCACTAGGCATTTGGTGCGCAATCATCATTCAGTATAATTACCAGTGGAACATAATGTAGAGGTCAGAGTAAACCCACGGTCCTTCGATGGGATTAATATCTTGTGAAGCACAAAGAGGCAACTACAAATTTTAATTTCAGTCTAGCTGCCATGGGCTTAATTTAACTGTGCTTTACCTCCAATCTGCAATTTAATCAACCCAAACAAACATTGTTTCTACGCTAATGGGAATAGAATGTACTCAGAGGTAGCAAGTTGAATATTTCTGTTGTTTAATTTCTTACATTTTTTCTATAGAATGCAAAAGTATTCACGCAGTTTAATTTTCCAAAATAAAGTCAACATTATGGTGAAATGGAGGAAAAGTATATGCATTTTTCTTATTTTGAGAACATAAATCTGTATGTTATGCCATTAATTTGTTTTCTATCTGTTTACTCTGATACAGTGTAATAAAAAGCACGTTTAATTCAATATTTGGCAAATGGAGATGGTGCATGTGTAGATCTAAGTATGAATCCAGATGTTAAGTGAAGGCTTCAGAGGTTTGTTAAAGAACATGTAGTAACAAACAGCAGCACAAAGAACAGGACATACTGCAGACAAGTTAGGGAGAAAGTTGTGGAGAAGATTACAGCCGAGTGAGGTAAATTATTACAAAAGAATATCAGGAGCATTGGTTTGTGTTGATGGATAGATGTGTGAAACTAAACAAAGGCAACATACCAGAAGAAAACAAGTTAGTGGCTTAGAAGACCGGAGACTAGATAGAGGTTTAGCAATCAGCAGAACAATGGCCCCACAATACAGACAGCACTACAATGGAATGGTTTATATCAAATAATATTCATATGATGAACTGGCCCAGTCAAAGTCCAGACCTGAATCCTACTGAGAAATGTGGAAGCTCAAATTGCAGGACAAAGAAGGCTTTACCAAGAACTGAATCAGTTGGATTGAAGTAGGGCTGAAGATAACGACTATTTTGCTAATCAATTAATCGGTTAAATTTTTTTCGATTAATCGATTTATAATCGGACAGCTTGAGGTTCTTTAAAGAAAATTTTTCACAAAATTAAACCAGGTGAAATTAAACCTTTTCCACTTGAGGAGTTCTGGATAGAGCATATTGACAGACAAAAACCTTTTTTAATCTTAAATGCAAAATGTTTAGTTTTTTTCACAATTTTGATATAATTACTGCTCTAAGTTGGTTTCTCTGTCAGCTAAAGGTTTTTTTTAGTTTTGATACTCCAGTTAACGATTAATTCATTACTAAATGACTATTATTTCTATAATCAATTAATTATGATTAATCTGATTAATTGTTTCAGCCCTACTTTAGGTCAAATAATAATCATATGTTGAACTGGCCCAGTCAAAGTCCAGGACTGAATCCTACTGAGAAATGTGGCAGCTCAAAATGCAGAGAAAAGAGGCTTTACAAAGAACTGACAAAGTGAGATTGAAGCAAAATTATTAAGATCTGTATTTGTTGAAATTTGACATGAAATCTTTATGAGACACAGTGTAGTTTATAAAACATTGTAGCATGATCAAATCAAACATTTGACAGGGTATAAATACTTTTACAAAGCCTTGTGGTTCTCCATTTACTGGAGCAAGACTTGGAAAATCCCACATCGTGAAAATCAGAGAAATAAACACGGGCAGACAATAGAATTAGTCTTCCTCCATGACTGTTGGATGCCAAGGCTTTAATTAATGACTACCAAGTGTGATGTAGCCAAAGGAAAACAATGGCTGTTGGTGCAGTTTGTCCAAAGATACCAAAACAGAGTAGCTGGAAAAAGATATTTCGGGGGCAGATTGTTCAATAAACAGCCCGAATATAACAGTCAAATGTTCTATCCCCATATTCACACGCCTTGCCAAAAATATACATTCTGCTTTGTGACAGGGAGGTAAAATTAAGCGTCAACGCTCATGATCAAAGTCAAAAAAACAACATGATAGGTCCTATCCATGAGAGGCATGAGATCTGTTCAAAGAAAGCAGCTATAGTGAGGGAAGCAAGTGTGGTTTATGCAGAGGAGGAAAGTAGGAGGGGGCAAGAGCCTGCTGACTCACGGCAGTGATGGGGCTGAGGCAGGCAAAGGCACTGCTGCTCAGGACTTAAAGCTCACTGACTCTCCTTCAGAAGGACAGGCTGATGCCTCTCATCAACCCTGAGCCGCTATATGAGCGACAGCAGGAAATAGAATGCTCAAATAAAACTGTCGAAGGGCATGAAATAGGTCCCCTTTCTCTAGTCTGCTATCCCTGTGAAAACTAAATGATGCAATCTGCGGAAGGCAATAAATTCCCCAAAGCTGCGTGAGAGTAAACCAAAAGCAAAAAACAGTCCTCGATCAGAAAGAGAACAACAAGACTACAATTGCTCTGGGAAATGATTCTCAATGGAGAGACTTGGGAGGACCAAACAATTGTGATCATAGCTGTAGGCAACTCTCTGACACTCTATTTCAGCTAAATAATGTTGAAGGCTGCCCTAAAAATACTATTTTGACACATGCAGTGGAGGCTTCATTATGATGAGCATTAATTCAGCTGCTTTACATCAAAGGCACGTCACCCCACTGATTATACTGTTAGACAGAAGGACAGCATTAGTGTAATGTTAGGAGGGTTGAACAGAGGAGCACATTTGGCAAACAACAACAGTGTAGTACCTCAGTGTTCTACTACAACGATAGCTTTGTTACTCAGCAATCAATAGACATTGCAACCATCTCCTATCAGGTATCCAGATCCTTTGTTCTACTCACAGTAAACAGTATTTTGAATGAAGACAATGCCCTACATCAGGCCCATCTGGACAGCTTTTAGAATTGGTAATAAACATTGACCTGAATGATAAATAAAAGCTCAGCTCATCCACGGCAAATCCTGAAAGACACGCTCACGTTTTACTGAGAAATGAATGACTTTAAACTAAACAGGCATCTACAAGCCAGAAATCTATTCTTTGTTTGATCAGTGGAGGCAACATTGCCACTACCAGGTTGAACTCATTGCACTCTTTAGTAGGGAGTCTGTTTTGTATTGGTATCAATCCATAAATCCATTTATCCATCAGTGTATTTAGCAGCCATGTGTGGAGATCCTGTGCAGTGCTTGGATTGAAATTCCACTGAAGTTAAAGATTTGCTAATAAATGTTGCTTTTTTTGTTTAAATTTAGACTTGTTTAACATTTGTTAACACTTTGCTTTGGGTTTTTTTTCATGTAAATGGTGGAAGAAAAAAGCAACATCAGCTTCAAGAATGATTGAATTAATAAAGGCGATTTTTTGCAGGTGATTTAGAAAACAAATATATAGAGTTTTTGTGGCACATTTTTGGCTACCTGGAGCTTCCGTAGCTCTACTTTTACATTGGAGTAGGGAAAGTAACAGCTTCACACAAAAAGTGAGCTGCATTGTGGCTACCGGTGAGTGCGTCAAGTTTGATTCCTAGAAAGGAATAAAATCAACTGTTGTTTGGAACTGGTATTGGTTTTCTGCAACAGAGGTGGAGCAATAGACCCCCTGCTGCAACAGTGAAAAGCAGTACAACAAACCTTTTTCAACACCTCAAACCAAATATGAAAAATGGCAGTCTCTCCAAGATGAACAAAACTGCTCTGAACAGCAAACCTCAGCTTAAAAACAGCTAAGTGAGCCGAATCTTTTGCACAAGCCATCGCATATGACAGGAAAGGGGCATGTGGAGAACAATCACTTTGCACATAGACATGGCGCCTATATAGCGTGGAGAAGACGGGTTTATTGATATTATTAAAACCTTGGATCCTTAACAAGTATGGAGCAAAGAAAATTATAACTCAAACTGAAAAAAAAATAGTTATTCATAGGCCATATCGCCAAGTACTAGATTAGGCCTAAAAAGAAAATCAGCAGCACATATCAAGGCTTGCTTAGGCTGAGGCCAAAATAATCGGTACCAGCATGGCCTTATAAAAGTTGATATCAGTCAATCTTTACTAAATGCTAAATATTTCAGTAACAATAAATTTTAAAACATATTTATAATTATTTTCATAATCCACTGCAAGCACTTTCCAAAAAAAATCCACATTTATCAAGTCCCACTTAATGTCAAACTGTAATACAATTATGTTGGTAACTTGTAGAGTGCAAAAAGGTTTGAAAAAATTGTGACGAAACTCTTCAAACTACTTTTACAGTATAAGACCTAGACTGATTTTATCAAAGCTTTCAACAAAAACATAGAATAATATCATTTCATATTTTCTGATACTTGGACCATGTAACATTATCATCCAGCCCACATTGATTTTATAGAAAGCAAAAAGTTTCCTTTCACAACCTTTGACACATAGGTCATTTCCACTGACTTATAAACAAATACTAAAAAAAAATGATCAAAAGAAAAAAAACGAAAAGACAATCTGAATCACAACAAAGTAACCATCAGAGATTGCAAAGACAGACTCAACAACAGTATCCTCTGCAGCTCTTGGCATTTATCCATACCGCCCAATTATGCAGCAGGGTTAGCCAATTTCTGAATGTATGAATATAGATGCAGACATCAATACATAATATGAAACAAATGCGTCTAACAAAAGCAGAGTCATATTGAAAAGCTTTGGTATATACATGTGGGCTGAATATCTTGGGATTATAAGAAGTGCAGATTATATTGTGTGTTTTTTTCCCCTAATCTGTCTAAAAATGTTGTGAAACTGTTTCAATTTAATTTCAAATGTGAGAGGAGGATGTTAAAGACTGATCCCAGATCCAATGTTAGACTTCAATTATCTGCAAAGATTTCTGTTTGAATAAGGGGTCATATGCACACAAAGAGGCAGTAGAAGACACTAGATTTAAAACTTGATCCCACAGCTGGAAAGTTTGTAGCTCAGTCCGTACAGCCCTAACCACTAAACGGGTTACAAGCTGGAGAGATGGCACATGTATGCTAGGCTCTTCTCTCCATTACATGCACATGCTTACGAGCCAATGACAAAAAATTCTATTTATTTTGGACTTGAGATCAACATATTTAGCCTTTCTACTGTACATATGAGGGCAAACTGCAGCTGGAAAAACTCAGTTTCTCGACAAAAACAACCAGAAGCACCACCAGGAAATGGTATTAGGTAATCCTCTATTGTCATCATAGGCAAGGTAAGGATTTGGTCTCTTTTTTAACCCAGGAAGATCTAACTAAAGAAACCAAACTCTTTAAATATTGCTGTATTTATATATTTGAAGGCACTGCCAGCTTTGAAATGGAAACCTGCCACTCATTTTTAAGCTTCACTGAAGTAAGCCTAAATCTGACATAAACTCTGCCTCCCTAAATCAATTAGACGCAGTTTCTGTTTCGATTTTTTTTTGGCTAATTAACACGGATGAAAATATTTTCAAGCAGTTTAAGTCTAAAAAATATCTCCATGTATGAACCTCCTTCTAGACCAAGCACAAGAACAAACAAATAGGACTGTCTTAATTTTATAATTCACGATTAATCTTTCTGAGTTTAAATTCAGGAAACTAAATTACAAGTTGGTTCATCTTATCTCTCAGGCTATGATTGCCTTGGTTTGCCACAGAGTGAAATAGGAAATGTATCTGGTATCCCTGCTCTAATGGCTGTTGCTCGATTCTGTATGTCCTTTAGAGCCGCACTTAAAAAGTAAGTTGGCGTTATGTTGCAACTACCTCTCACCTCCTGGAGTGGCACTTCTTACATAGACAATAATATTTTCAGACAGATAAAGAAATATTGAAGTACTATAGCTAAAGCATTAGGGCTCATTTATGTTTCTTAAGCACTCAAGTAGCTCCCTCCATTTAAAATGCTGTCAAGCTTTACTGAACATGTGATTTCTGTGCGTTTATGAAACTGGCAAAGTTGAAAGGAAATTTGGCCAATACAGCAGAGTCTTTAGTCAGCTTCAATTTTTATAAAGAAAGTGTCAGATAACAGCAAACATAACAACATTTGAGGACATTTTGTTAATATGTCTTCTTAGAAAGAGACCTAAAAGGACAAAAACAGTAGAAAGAGGGGGCCTGTGCAGCAAAAAACTACATTACAGGTGGTAGAAATGTATGTCATCCCCTCTTTCCTTTCATGTTCTGATCAAATATGAGCTTCAAGATTACCCATGGTATCATTTGAGTTGAGTTTTATCTGCTTTCACAAGCATAGCATATTCAACCAAAATATGCAAAGAAAATGGACAAGATCATGGAGAGAGAGGAACACCTGTTAGTTGCTTTGTTTTTACTATTGACTAAAAAAATAGCCCTAAGAAAAACATAAAAAGTGGATGAGTCAAATCAGGAATATTCAATAATCACTACATATTTCCTAATATATTCTGTTATACACCTCGTTTACTCTTTTAAATTGGATGTCTAATTATAAGCCTATCAAACCATATCAGTGTGCAAAGAGTAAAACCACAACACTTATTAGATAACTTATATAATACTCCAACGGGTCCTTTGTAAATAAACGCAAAGACTGATGCAATCAAGATTATTGCTAATCAATGCCTTGTACACCATTACACAAATCCCTAACCTGTATCAAGCCAACCACATCACTAAGTGGATTGCTATAATTAGGATAGAAATCATTGAAGTTTAAGATCTGGAAGTAAATATCCTTCATTTTTGAGGAACATGATGTTCAGAAATACTAAAAGACGAAGTTACATGAAGTAATATGGAAAGGAGTCTGCTGTAATAAAAGTCAGAAGAGTCCCACTCTCACTATAAGAAGTGTTCTCAAGGTAATTGAACTACACAGCTGCTTTATGAAGACCACTTATCTGCAGAGATTTTCCAAAGAAAATTAGGTTTTATATTCTATAGAGGTAAGATCGCTCTTTAGAAAAAACGCAAAACACTTATGTGTTCAAATGAGTCCTGTTTTATTCCATTCCAGTCATCAGTGAGGTAACATTAGCAGCAGATGACATTTTGTACCTCTATTAGGGCTTGTGCCTACACTGAAAGGTGCTATGCATTTATTTGAGAAGCATAGGGCTTTAATTTACAGAATCCTCAAAAGTATGGAGGACACAGATGCTTGCCTGTGTTTGACTAGTCACTGGAGTTTAGCAGACAGGAGGAGACGTGACCGCACTCACCAAGCAACAAAATCATGACGGGTCACGTAACGTTTGACTGGGCCCAAACCAATGACAGTCAAGTACAGGACACGTACAGACAAAGGATGCTGTCCTATGGCTTTCTAAGCCATATACTACATATACGACTCTTACTATAAGTCAGGAAAAAAGTCCTATTTTATTGCACCTGGTGGCTCTGACAGGTAAGAAATAGTGGCCTTCATTTTGCAAAACTTTAATATGACATGGTTGGGTTAACTTGTAAGGGCAGGGAATGATTGCCTCCAAACAGAGCGAGAGAAGAGCACGGCTGTTTCAGATGCCTTATACTTGCTCATTTAAATTGCAAATGTTGGTAGGCAGCATGCTGAGCTGCAAAATCCCTACAGAAGCCTCTGGCATCTGAAGTCAATACATAAAAGCGACATGAACTCACCAGGAGTAAGACTTTACCTCACATGTGCTCAACGTAAAAGGAAATATGGATAAACTGCAAGTTTGATTCACTTTGAAGGACGTGCATCACATAATTTGCTGCAAGAATTAGATCTTAGCTACCTTGCTAATACGGATGAGGTATAAAAGCCATACGAGCCGCTACAGCAAAAAGCTTCACCAGTTATAAAAAAAAAAAGAAAAGCAGGGTCCAGGGGAAGCCGACCTTTATGATAGGAGTTTGGGCTGTCTCACAAATTGCTTTTACAAATAAAAATTGTGTTCACCCGTTGCACCTTATCCTATACTTCAGAGGTCATTCAGAGCTTTTGAAGGTCAGGTAGATACAACTTTGGTTTAATCTATTATGTTTCATACAATTTGATTAAGCAGTGAAGGAATCAGTCCCAACATCAAAGGAAATAGGGTATCAATTAAAGGTTTAATACGGTATTTATACAATTTAAATTAAATTATATGGGAGATTTGAATATTTTCTAAATATTAATTTTCATGATTCATGAAAATGTTAAGCTAAGGCTTAATGGATTAAATAAACAGTTTGTTTTTTAGTTTTTTTGTCTTTCTCTACGTCTGTATACACATGACTCATGTATTTGACATTTCCTGTCATATGTTTCTAGGAACAGCTGCAGTTTGCATAAAGAAATTTGTTCATAGAGGACAACAACAAAAAAACAAAATGCTATTCATGAATAAATTCAGCGGCTTCTATGGTAACGACAAAAGGTACACAGTAATAGAAATATACTATATCAGTTGCACTGCTAAGATATGTTCAGGCAGCTGTAGTTAGTAGAATTGTTTAAGTCTATCACATTTTTTTAGCTAGGTCACTCAACTATATTAAATATTTGACCAAGTCTAGAGTCTTCTAGGCTTTTGTGAAGATATTGTTTGCATAAATGAGTCATCTTTAAATATAGCATATAACAGTTTGTCTAAGAGAAAAATAAATAGGGAATAGGAGGGTACCAAACGGGGTAAGGTTTGTCAAAGGGGAAGACTGACAAAACCAAATTATCAGGATCTCAAATTTAGGGTTCATCCACATTAAGTTGAAAAAGGTATCTACACAGAAAAGCGTAATTGTAAAGATGAAACCTTCCGAAGCTTAAGGAGCCATTATGTCACACCTGGTGGAGCTGTAGCACTTCCAGACAGATAAAGAAGTTAAAAAAAGGGAAGCGAGAAGTAGGTTGGAAACAATTAATTTAGAAGAGATAAAAATGTGTTTGTGTGGACTAGTGAAAGAGGAGCAACAAGTGATAAGTGTGAAATCCACAGTAAATTTGCTTGGAGGGGAAGGCTTCAAACGTATCATTCTGGGAGGTGGTTTCAAATGTTTGGACACTGCTTCATCATGAACCCCAAAACTGCACTAAAAGCTTATTGTATTTTCTCAAACCTTCCCTTTTAATCCCTTTTCAGCTCTGTTATGAATCTAATGAACTGTTGACTAAAGGCAGCACATAATGAATTAAACTTTCTAATACAGCGATACTGACTATGCTAACATTAAAAACGCCAAGACAATTTCTCAATATTACTTCTATTGAGACAAAACACTAGATTAACCACCCAGACACTAATATATACATCTAACTTCAAACTGTTCATCCTCTACAAAACCCTCCTGTGGTTTAATACCTGGTTGTCAGATTTTTGAAGGAAGGATTTTTATTACTTGTATAAATTGGATTATGTCAAAGACTACAATCCCGTGATGTGGGGTCCCTTTGGGTTCCGTCAGACCTTATTTTATTCTTGCCGCATAATCTACCAGCAGAACAGATGTTAAAGTAAGACTTGATCCTATTTAATGAGTGCTGATTATATAAATGTTCATTACTACTCGGTTTATGCAGAATGCTGTGCAACTGCATTTGCTACTGTAGTAAATATCCAATGTGAAAAGGGTTAAAAAGAGTTGTAAAAGTGCCAACAGGTCAGTTTTTAAAAGCATGCTTTAATCCCTTCTCACATAAGAACATTAGTGATTAAAAAAAGGCTAGATCAATACTTACTTTGAATTAAAACACAAGATTTGAAATGATCTATTTGAGTATTAATCAAAATGTTTGACTTTTTGTACCTGCAAGAAACCAAGTCTGCAGAATATGATAAAGTTAAAGCTGCAGTAAAAAGCAATCTCCTCTCTCTTTGAGGCTGTTTTATGAATAGGAAAATTTAAAATTAGGGAAAATGTAAAATCTAAATTTGAATGTGTACAAGTTTACAGAAAAAATATTAATATTTCAGACTCATGCAGAATATCATCTCTTAGTGCTGTTGTTCATCTATTACAATCAGAGGCTAAAAATTCTGAATGAACAAAAACTACAGTTTATCTGTTTATCTGTTTTGGGAAGGATTTTTTTAAATATTTTTAATCTGTGTATGTTTTCTTTGCAGGCTTTGCAGGGTTAAGTCCATATGGATAACCAATTTCAAATTTTTAAAATAATCTCCTTCGCAATAGGAATCTGTGTCTTTATTGCCTTCCTGTTTGTTTGGTCTCCTAATCACATTTTGTAGTGTATTTATTTACCATCTTTATCTCAGACATCGCTTTTATTGTGTGTCTCTTGATAAAACCTGGTATATAATCCTTTGAACGCCCTGGACAAGAGGGAACCTTACAAGTGTGCATGAAGTGGGTCTTTCCGTCCACTTACAGAACACATCGTCAAGAGGAACACTTGAATGAGTGTTGGTGCGAAAGATCTGTTCCTCGAGACATCTTACACCGGATTACTTCTCATCTAAATGCACAAACAAGACAGCTCTAGGTGTTTTTTGTCTTGCTTCAGTAGACAAACAATAACATCACAAGGCTTATAATAAAATGAAAGGGTTAAGGCAGATATTTCTGTTTGTATCGAATAAAATTCCATATTGAAACCCTAGAAAGATTGTAATCTGTACAAGACTCAATGCATTTGCGTTAGATAACGGTTTGGTTCAGTCTTGTGCTGAACTAACATTTTTAATTTTTTGCCACCGTCGTAACCGATGAACAACAGCACTTACAGACTTTATTTATGTATTATGAAATATCAATAATTTATCAGAAAACTTGTATACATTAAAATTTAAAGATAAAAAGTGGAGCTCTTCCAGATCCCCTGATATCCTACGGTGGGCTGAAATATTTTCTACATAGGCTGTGACAGGCATGGGAATGATTGTGAAGCTATTTGCATGGCCTGCAAGGGATTGCCTAGGCATGCTTCACCTCTGCAGAGAGATTTCTTCACTAGTCTGCCTTTTACACAGGGAAAACCTAACTGACATTCCCTGTTAGCTAAGGGCAAGTTCCTTTATTTGTTTTCGAAGCTACAACTTAACCACACTCTGCAGCTGTTGTTGGGTTTCACTGTTTGAAAGGATGGGACATCCGTAGTGCCTTTCAAAATTATTCACACCCCTTCATTTTTTACAGACTCTATTACGTCACAACAACAGACTTTGGTCAAAACTAACAGCAGCATACTGGTGGGGTTCAAAAATGAATGGCTGCTGGGGTTCTGGTAATGACGATGAAAGTCTTGAAGCTTTTGGATTCAGCCACTTTTACTTTGACGCCCATAAATAAATTCCACAGCAACAAATTCAGACGATAAGTAAGTAATACATGGAGTCCACGTGTGAGCTATGTAATCTCACTATAGTTACAGCGGTTAGAGGTTTGGCAGGGTTGGGTCACAAAAACAATATCCAAAGGTTTGAGCATTTCACATAACTTTGTTTATTCCACCAGGATATAAGAAGAGTACAACCTATCTAGCTTTTATTCAAAAGTTGAAAGAAAAATGTATTATTGAAATCAAAAGCCAATGGAGGTTTAGTTTGTAGTTTACTACAAGACATCTAGGGAAAAGAAAAGGGAGTTCTCGTCAGATTAGACCACAATTTAAAAAAATAAGACCCTGAACACACCATTCAGATTGATGTACATGGTGGAAGCAGCTTGATCCGGTGGGGGATGCTTTACTTCAAAACTGGGAGATTGCTAAAAACTGAGTACACAGCAATCCTGGAAGAAAACTGTCCTAAAGACCTGAAATAATAGATTTTCACCTTTTAGCAGGACAACTCTAAACCAGAGAAACAATGGACCGATTGAGAGCAAAGATTTTCCCATGTGCTAGAATGGCTCAGTCAAAATCAGACATGAATTGAAGTGTGAATAAAAGCATTAATGCTTTTGCTTCTGATGTTAATGGGGTTGACCAGAACAATCTCAGAAAAAGTAGAGAGAAAAGAGAGATGCAGTTCAAAATACTTCAAGGAGTGGTTCTACAAGTCAAAAAGCTGAATTTGATATGAGTACATGTTAAAAATGTACACAAGGAACTGCAGCTGCGTTGTAACTAAGGGGTGTGTTTGAGAATACACGGACTAATCCAAAAGCAGATCCAGTTTGCCCTGACGGACTGGGCCACGAGCAGAGCAGCTGATCTCTGAAGCCTTCACAGCAGCAGCTTTAACTAGAAATGTTATGGCGTGTTTAGGGCGTTAAAGTAGCAGCAAAGAGGGAACACTGTTTATTGCTCCCTGGCTGCCTGGTGGCTATATGCTCCACAAGCTGACAGGGCCAGTAGGCGCAAAAACGACGCAACAACTTGCTCCTGCCTGTTTTCCCAGGATTTCATGTTTTTTCTTTTTAATTCATCCCCCTCCAGCTGAGAGCGCAGGGTAAAGTCCACGCCTGTTATAAAATAGTCCTGTGTGGAGCAGCCTCCGCTCGAACAATTTGTCTTCCACCGCAGCGCGCAGTATTAAAACGCGATCAGCAGCGACATACGCATGAAAAACGAGAAGAAAAATCACAAAGAGTAAAATATTAACATGTAAGGACAGCAACCCTGTGCTTACACTGCAAAGAAGACAGCTGCAAGGGGAAAGAGAATCTGAAACATACCCTCCTGTCAGACATGCATCCAAAGGAGGACCATGGATGAGGCGCACCGTTCAGTCCTGCTGCTGCCGCTCAGTGTTTATTTCCCGGTTAGAAGGAGAGGGAGTGGGTCGGTGTTTTGCCGGTGGAAGGCGTAATGAGGGAAGGAGGGAGGAGGAGAAGAGAGAGACTGAGGGAGGGAGGGACGCTGTCAGATGCGGGGAAGCAGAAGAAGACAGCGCATATGTGTGCGAAGAGGGAAAAAAAACACTCAGAAATCTCAGTGTCTCTATCTACAAGTGTCATTATGTTAACAAAATAAACATGCGCGTGAAAGAAGGAAATAAATAAAAGGTGACATAATCCCTGATTGATGTGTGCTGCATTCATGCGCTGCGCGTGGAATGAATGGTCACTGAACATAAGACACTTGAAACCCACTGACTGTTAGCTGGTCAATTATATATATATACATATAGAGATATTGGTATATCTATATATTCATGTAACATAAATATTTCTGTTTCTCTCTCTCTCTCTCTCTCTCTCTCTCTCTCTCTCT